>NW_027521425.1:457500-590161 GCF_052094955.1 Ictidomys tridecemlineatus
GATTTATAAAGCCTTAGGTAATAAAAATTTTAAAAATGTGATGTCAGTTGTTAAAAATGACCTGGAGTATTGTGTCCCAATTATTTATGCAATAACCAATTTGAGGGCTTTATGTTGTTGTTGGTGGTGGTAGTGGTCATATGTGTCTTATTTCATCAACATCTTCTACTTGTAAAGCAATTGGCTTATGAGTCATGTTCTTCTACTACCTGTTCTAAAACTAGCCAAATCTTCTAAATATTCTGGAGCAGAGGTTCTCTAAGTGTGGTCCCAATGCCAGCAGAGTCATACTCATAGAATGACAATGAATGCCCATTCACAGGACTTATATGGAGTGGCAGTGGTCATCTGCCTGGCCAGTTCCCTCATTAGCCTAGAAGGTAAGAGGCATTCTGATGGACATTTTAAGAGTTGCTGGCATTTACCATAATGGGAGGGGGCTTTTTAGGGAGGTGCTTGGAATCTTGTGATTGGAAGAGTTCAGGTATAACCTGGAAGATTATCTGGAACAGAATTCTTAAAATTAGTACCTGATGGCTGTATCCACACCACTCTATTTAACTTATTTATTAATTCTTTTTAGCAAAAATTTATATCAGAACACAGTTACCACTATGAATTTGTGGCAAGATACTAAACCTGAACTCTAAATAGGTCATATTGTCCATAGTATTTGCACCTTTAATTTATAGAACATCATCATTCAATATTTTTTGCTATTATGAAAATGTTCTGTACCTTTCCTGTCTAATCTTTAGCTTCAAGCAAATAATATTTTGGCATATAGATATTATGACAAAACAACTGAGTTTGTTCCTTCAATGGATTACATGGCCATGAGCCACAACGTTAAGTAGCATTATTCTAGAACACAAAACCATAAAATGGAAGCATTTCTTCTAAAAACTGAAAAAAGACAGGGATGCTCTCCTTTACCACTTCTATTTAATATAGTTCTTGAAACAGTATCCTGAGCAATTAAACTGATGGAAGAAACTAATGGACTATCTATAGGTAAAGAAGAACTCATTAGCACTATTTGTTGACAATATAATTACATACCTAGAAGACCCATCAAATTTCATCAGAAAACTGCTAGAATTAGGAAAACAATTCAGAGAAGTAACAGGCTACAGAATCAACACTCATAAATCAAAGGCATTTCTTTATATTAGTGACAAATCCACTGAAAGAAAAATGATAAAATTACCCCATTTAGAATAGTACCATAAATAATAATAAAATACTTGAGAATCAACTTAACAAAAGAGGTGATAGACCTCTACAATAAAAACTAAACAATCTTAAGAAAAACAATCAAATAAAACATGGGAAGATGGAAAGATTTACCTTTTTATTTTGTTTGGAAAGACAGAATTAATGTTGTATAATGACCATACCACCAAAAGCATTATACAGATTTAATGCAATTTCAATCAAAATTCCAATGATATTCCTCATAGAAATAGAAAAAGCAGTCATAAAATTTATCTGGCAAAATAAGAGGCACAGGATAGCTACAGCAATCTTTAGCAAGAAGAGTGAAGCAGACATCACAATACCAGAACTTAAACTATGCTACATATTAATAATAACAAAACAGTATGGTGTTGGCACCAAAATAGACTTGTATAACAATGGTACAGAATAGATAACACAGAGACTAACTCCCATAATTACCGTTATCTTATATTTGACAAAGGCATCAATAATATACATTGGAGAAAAGATAGCATCTTCAAAAAATGATGCTGGAAAAATTGGAAATTTATATGCAATAAAATGTAATCAAACCCCTATGTCTCACCATGCACAAACCTCAACTCAAATAGAATCAAGGACATAGAAATTATACCAGAGATACTATTTCTCTTAGAAGAAAAAGTAGGCCCGAATCTCCATCATATCTATTTATTCCACCACTTTTTAAATAATAATCCATAGCCCAATAATTACTATTAAGCATCAGTTTATAGGATGAATGCAAACTAAAACTGTTCTTAGCAAAAAAATAATAATAATAATAATCAGTGAAGTAATTAGAGAGCTTAGTAATTGGAAACACATTCTTACCACATGCAAATCAGATATAGAACTAATCTCTGGAATATATAAAGAACTAAAAAATCTTAAAAAAAAGAAAGAAAAAAAAAAGAAATAACCCAATCAACAAATGACCAAGAAATTGAACAGATACTTCTCAGAAGATGAGAAGATGATATGATATACAATCTATAAACACATACATGAAAAATTGTTCAACATTCCTAGCAATTAGAGAAATGCTAATTAAAATGACTGTATGAATTCATCTTACTCCATTCATTTAAGAATATAAACTACATAATTGTTGGCGAGCATGTGGGTAAAATGTACATACTCGTACAATGCTGGTGGGATTTCAAATTGCTGCAGCTAATCTGGAAGCAGTATGGAGATTCTTTGGGAAACTTTGAATGAAACCACAATTTGACCCAGCTATCCCAATCCTTGTTCTGTACCTAAAGGAATTAATAACAGAATACTACAGGGACACAGCCACATCAATGTTTACAGCAGCACAATTCACAATAGCTAAACTGTGGAGCCAACCTAGATTCCCTTCATTAGATGAATGGATACAGAAAATGTGATATATATATATATATATACACACACACACACACACACACACACACACACACACACACACTAGAATATTATTTAGCATTAGAAGAGAATAAAATTACGACAATTTCTGGTAAATTGATGGAGCTGGAGAATATAATGCTAAGTGAAATTTTCCAATCCACAAGAAACAAATGAGAAATTATTTTTCTGATTTAAGGATACTAATTCATAACATGTTGTAGGAGGGGGCAGGATGGGAGTATTAATTAGACTCCAGATAAAGCAAAGGAGAAAAGGGGGTAGAGGGGAAGAAAGGGGGTATATGAGTAAGAAAGGCACTGGAATGTGATGGTTTTCATTACCCGAAGTACATGTATGAAGCCAGAAGGATAAGACTCTACTTTGTGTACAACCAGAGATATAAAATAAAATGTGCTCTATAGGTGTAATATGGATTTTAAGCCATTCTTTTGTTATATATTACAAATTAAATTTTAAAAAAGAAAATATATACATACAAAAAAATCAGACAGTGGTTTTTAGGTCATTAAGTTGTTTCCTAATTTAAGCAACCTCCAACATATTATTCATACATAAAGATTTTCTTATAAATTTAATAATTCATTTTAAAATAAATTAAATCATGAATTCAAAGGTAATATTTGACAGAAATAGACATTGGTGGTTGAGGTTTTTTTTTGCATTGATGGAATGACTTATTTTGAACATGAAAGTGTTGTCTAGTGAAAGAACTGAGCCTTTACAGGTACTGTCTTTCTGCTATTTGTTACTGATAGTGAGTGCAGGATGGGTAGAGACTACTGTGTGAAAGACTTTGCTGTGAGATGCTCTAGACAGATAGCACCCTTTCTATTCCTGGGTATAGTGTAATTCAAGGATGATGGGAGATTATAAAAAGGAAGGTGTGTGAAGTAGCGAGGCTGGGGTCCACGTGGAGGGCAGCCGGCGCAGGGGGGGCCGGGGGCGCCACAATGGCTGCAGTTTTGTTCCTGACGCAAGGTAAGGGGCGGGGAGGAGCCTGGGGTCCACTTAGTGGTCAGTCAGGGCGGCTGCAGCGGAACCTTCCTTCCCACAGGGAGGTAATTTGGCAGGGCTTGGGACCCGCAGGCTTCATCCAGGGCAGCGGCTGCAGCTTCATTCTGGCGCGAGGTAAGATGTCGGGGCTGGGGTCCGAGTGGGGGCAACCGGGGAGTGGCAGCGCCAGCTTCCTTCCCACCGCAATGTAAGCGGGGCCTCAAGTAAGCGGGGCCGGAGTCTGCATGCGGGCAGTGGAGGGGGGCGGCGGCGGCTTCCTTCAGGCTGCGAGGTAAGGCTGGAGGCTGGGGCCTGGGCAGCGGCAGCTTCATTCTTTTTCCAGGTAAGGCAGCGGGTCTGGGCTCCTGTGGGCATCAGCCTTGGTGGCAGCAGCAGCTTTGTTTTTGCCGGAGGTAAGGGGGGGGTCGGCCTCCTTCCTGCCTCCGCCGCCTCCTTCCTGCCACCGCCGCCTCCTTCCTGCCGCCGCCGCCTCCTTCCTGCCGCCGCGGCCTCCTTCCTGCTGCCGCGGCCTCCTTCCTGCCGCCTTGGGGGCAGCTAGGGCTGTGATAGCGGCGGCTGCAGCTTCGTTCCAGCCAGGAAGTAGGGCAGCGGGGATGGTGTCCGTGTGGGCTTTAGTTGGGGTGGTGGCAGCGGCGGCAGCTTCATTTTCTGGCCGTGAGGTAAGGCGTAGGGGTTGGGGTCCACGTGGGGGGCAGCCCGGGAGTGGCGGTGGCAGCTTCCTTCCCACCGCAGTGTAAGCTGGGCTGGAGTCCCCGTGGGGGCAGTGGAGGGGAGCCGTTGGCTTTCTTCAGGCGGCAAGGTAAGGCCCCAGGCTGGGGTCTGCATGGGCGGCGGCGGCGGGGGGGGGGGGGGGGGGGGGGGGCGGGCGGCGGCGGTGGGCGGCAGCTTCATTCCTGCGGGAAGTATGGCAGCGGGAATGCTGTCATCATGGGCTTCAGCCGAGGCGGTGGCCGCGGCAGCTTCATTCTCGCTGCGCAGTAAGGGGGGGGGGGCTGGGGTCCACGTGGGGGGGCAGTAGGGGCAGCAGCAGCTTCCTTCAGGCGGCAAGGTAGGGCGGTGGGGCTGGGGTCCTGGGGGGTGGGCAGTTAGGGCGGCAGCGGCGCAGCGGCAGCTACGTTCACGCCAGGCATCCACGCCACCGGTGTCCGCGAGCTGCGGGGCCCTTTTGGCTGCTCCTATTACTTGGCGGCTGGGGCAGCGAGCTCTCCGTGGGCGGCCTTCCCCACAAAGGGCCGTGCAACTGCGTGGACACCGGCAGCAGCAGCAACAGCGGCAGCGGCTTGCCTATGAGGGCACAGACATTTGTTGCAGTTCTTGGGGCTTTGTTGTTTTTCCTTGGGCTTTTACCCTTCTTTTCGTTGATTTTGGATAAAATGTTCCCCATGATGTAAAGATTGAGCAAGGAACCTTGGTGATGTGGGGAGCTTTGCCGAAAGTGTCGTTTGGATTCTGCTTTTCCCATGGTGGTAGCTGGATGAATCTTCACTGCTGGCCCTGGAAAAGGCTAGGGCAGCTTGTTAGTTGAGTTTTAAATTTTCCAGTGTTGTTTTTAAAGGTTTTACATGCATAGAAGAGGGATGTTCGCCTTAAATAAGCATATGAGCAGTTAACAGGGAATGTTTTCCTCTGGGAAAGGGAATTTGGCAGCTCTGACCCATGTCAGTCTGTGAATATTTAGACCTGTAGTGACTTTTTAACATTTTTCATAAAAACCTATTATTTACAGTGTGTCATATGTTGTTAATACTCCTTGCCTTAAGTTCCCCGACAAATCTTTTTCATGCCTTCTGAGAAAGTAGACAATTGATAGATTATCCAAGGAATGGAAAAAAATGTGAGTTGGTGATTTCGGACAATCCCTGAGAGCTGGCATTGTAAGACTCATCCTATCCCCAGTAACATTTTCATACAATAAATGTGAACACTTTTGAAGCCTTTTTATAAAGATACAATTTGGGAATGATATTAAGATAAGGAAAAGCTGTTGATTGATTTCTTAGATTAACATTTTTTCCCTTTTCTCTTTAAAAAAGTTTTCCAAGTGACAACTTCATGAAGATGGCCAGTGATAAGCAAATGTCCGATGATGATGACAGCCCCAGCACCAGCAGTGGCAGTTCAGATGCGAACCAGCAAGACCCTGCTGCTCCAGAGTCTGAAGATCATGAAGAAACAACCTTCTGCCACCCATCAGAAGAAGAGAACCAAACTCTCTAGCAAAACCACTGGTAAGTTATCCACTAGTGCTAAAAGGTAACATTGTCAGGTTGTCTTCCAAGCAATTAGATGCTTTTATTTTTACATCAAGAACAATACTGCAGAAATACTTCATAGTTTTCAAATTTAAAAGACTCTGTGAAGGGCCTGGGGTTGTAGCTTAGTGGTGGAGCACTTACCTAGCATGCATAAGGCACTGGGTTCAATTCTCAACACTGTGTATAAATAAATAAATAAAATAAAGGTCCATCAACAACTATGTGTGATGAAGATCCTGCCCTCTGAACTGCCTGTCCAGCAACACCCCTCAACCCTGCACAGACTTGGGTTCCAGGCCCTATACGAAACACTGTCCATACATTCTCTGTTCCCCCAGTCCTGATCATCTGTCAACACAACTGGTTCTGAAGCTGGATGCTGGGTTGGTGCCTCTCAGTCATTTTAGAGCGTGCCTTTTAGTGGGAGACTTCATCATAAATTTTGTTTTTTACCAAAAATATAAAAAAATAAAAATTGGTTTTCCATTTATATCTGTTTATCATTCGAATGTTTGACTTTATTATTGGCCATTACCTCTTCCCTACTTGGTAAGAAGATTATATATATCCATGCTTGTTCTATATACTTTAGTGATTAGTCAACATTTTGGCACCATAATGAAATACTGGAGGCATGCTACTTATGAAGAAAAGAAGTTTATTTAGCTCACAGTTTTGGGGATTCAAGAACATGGTGAAGCACCAGCTCAGTTCTGTACAGAAAAAGCAGCAATCAAGATATCAGCACATTTGGATCAGTTTCCTAAATCTCCATTCCTGCAGTGGTGATGTTAATGGGTATAGATATATGCCTGGATAAACACTGGGCTACATTATAGGAAAAGTGCTCTGGGCTTGAAATCCCATTATTTTGTCACATACAGTGAGCAAGATGAGTTAATTTCTTCAGAAGTAGAAATTAACTCATCTCTCAAGGTTTCTCACTTTAAAAACAACCCTGATAAAATGATGGGTAGGAAAAGATCAGGTTCTTGCATATTTATTATATCTAGCAAGACATGTGAGAATGTGACAGACCCTTGTAGGAGTTTTCTTCAACAATAACCCTCAGCTTTCTTGTGATGTTAATAAGAAAGTTTAGCTATTATGAGTCGCTGTGACATATACAGTCCTTTGGCTATTCAACAAAGTTGCAGCTAGTACAGAGAAAGTCCATTGATACTTGTATAATTATTTTACATTTTTCCATTTCACCTAATTCTATTTTTTAAAAACGTGTTTTAATATTGTTTCTTGGGCATCCTAGGTATTAGAGCATCTGAAAATAATGTAAATTGCCCATGGTTTTCTAGTACTGAAAGTAACTCATTTACTGGAAAAGAAAACATTCCTTATTTTCATTCATATTTTTTTCTTCTGTATTAACACAAGTTTTCAAATCAATTTTGAATAATAATGGTGATAGTAAATATGCCATTTATGAGGTTATTATATCTTAACTCCAAATCTACCATTTGATACTAAGCTTGTGATACTTAGTTTGGAAATTTGAAATTCAAATCACATTTTTGCTTTACATTTTGATTCCCCATTAAAGTCTACAGAGAGAGGTATTGGAAGAAGATCCCAGGCTGGGTTGTGATTTAAACATAAAGAAATAAAAATAAGTTTATAAGGTATGTGACAGACTCAAAAATTCTATTTCATTGAGTCAAAATGGGAACTTGAGGGGATTTGTTTTTTTTTCAAAGTGAGTTTATTAAGACATACACATTTTCACATTCACGTTAATTATATAATAAGTTTAAAATTCTATGCAATTGACTTAAAGAAGAAGTTTGATCAAACTTTTTCACCAGCCCTCTGGAATTTTAATAAAAAGATGAAAATATAAACTTCACATCTATTGTTGACATTTTAGGCAGCCCCCTCCTTGTGTAATCTGTATAGTTTATGTTTTTGGCATTTTCTTTGAAAAATTTGATTTTCTCTTCTGAATCAAAAATAAGTGTATTTGTGTTAAATTTAGAATACATCCCAGACTTCACATTTCCACTTGAAGGACGGAGGGGAAAGGATTATAAATCTAAATCCCTTCACCAGAAATGCTTAAAAGCCATGTCCATTTGCATGTTCCCCTGGCTCACAGGCTCTCTCAGCCTCTATGGGGAAAAGTGATGACCCTGACCTGCTGGGTGAGGCCTGGCCTTCCCAAACCTTGGTGCCTCTCTCCCCGAACAGTGGGCTCCCGCTCAGAAAAGCATGAATGCCTTCACCATGTCCAGCAGCTCTCCTGATCTTCCAAGATTCAAATGCCCACAGCAAACACGGCCACAGGACTGCCAGCAGCCAGGAGCCAAAAGAAAACTAGGAAAGTGCAAGAATCTGTAAAAACTCAGTTTTCCTGCAGCAGGCACATTATGGTAGAGTGAAGACCTGCTGAGTTCATACCCGAGTTCAGGAGGTCAGGCAAGCTGGCCCAGGCGCTCTCCTCTGGCTCTGCCTTCACAGCAGGATAGAGGTGGTTCATTCTTTGTGCCCCTCCCTGTACTAGGCTCCATGCTCCCATCACTGGCCCCTGGGCACAGATGGCGTTACTATCCCATGCTCATGGGCTTCCAGGACATCGACACCCCTGTCAGAACAGCTCCAACAGGAGCTGTTTAAAAGATTATCAATTTTTAAAATATAATCAGCAAATGAATTATAAACCAATTTAAAATTAAGGAATGTTTTCTTTTCCAATTTTGCTTTGTTTTTAACATCCCATTTGGCCTCTTCTGCTACTCTTTCAGTAAATGAGTTCCTCTAATTCACAAATATTTAAAAATATAACTCTATAGAAACAAAGCAGCATTAGGAGCTATGGTACTTCAAGCAAAACTAAATACAGTGCTTCAAATGTCACTAAAATCAGTGTTTATTTTTACTCAATTGTAAGTTTTATTAACAAAATTAAAGTTTTAGCTTCTTACACATGGATAGAGAAAATATGTGCATTAAAGCACATTGTTCCCTTGTCCCCTTGATAGACAGACATTAAACACAGAATCCAGAATTCTATGAAGATTTAGCACCTCCCATGGGTTAGCAGGTCTTTCAAATTTAAGAGGACAAAAATGAATTAATGACATTTAGTAAGAAACAAATGAGCCTTAAGCACACATCAATTACTGTTGAATTCAGAACATAATAAACATTGTTGAGCAGAAATCAAGATAGGAAACACACCTGTAAAGACTTATTTTCAAAATGGAAAAGGTGATGCTGTGGAACTATATATTAGCTAAATTTCCTTCATTATTCTGTTTTTGCTTTTTTTCCACTATATTTTTCCATTCAGACCATGTCTATATTTCAGTGATTCTCAAAATTTGAGATTTTGATTAAACAAACAAATAGCAATAACGTAGCACTTCAAGACTGCAAAGTGTCACATTCCCCTTCAAAACCAAAAAAGTGTCCTAAGTAATTTTCCGTTATATTTACTTTACATATTTATTCCTTCTATTAAAATATTTAATTAATTAATTTATTGTTGAAACTAGCATTAATATTTTTAACCAACCAAGAAAAACAATCAGCAAATAAATTTTTAAAGAAAAAAAAAACTTCAAAAGGAAAAAAAAAAGAAAGAAATTAACAGGAGCTTTTACATATTAGTGGGGTGAGGAGTGGTGAATGATGGGTGTGCAATCTGAACCCTTTCGGGCTTTAGCTTTGTACTGTATCACTTTCAACAGTTACTGCTGAAGCTTTAAGTTCTTTACAACTTCTAATTAAATCCTAGGGAAATGTTAAGCTCACCAATAAAACAATTGTGATGATTTTTTTTTTTGCCTGGTGAGGAGAGTGGGTAATCTTTTGGTTGTGATGTTTTTGCAGTTTTCTCCTGGGGGTACATAAAATGAACTTTATTTACAGTACTTTGATTTGACAGATTTTTTGTCTGCTTTAAACTGTTTCCATATCATATTAAAAGCAAGTATATAGCATTCCATTACATGTGACTTAGTTATTTTTTTAATAAATCACCCTTGTTACATGTAACTAGACTCTCCAGAATATAACAGTGGAAAAGTAATATTAGAAAATGTTTTGTTAACTCAAATTACAGATTAAAAAAAAGGCTTAAGAGCTGATGTTTTCTAAATGCTTATTTATTCCAGAAGCTTTAAGATAACCCATTGGCAAGTACCATTCTTGCAAATTTTCTCCTATATAACTTACCAGTGCTTATTTCATAAAACAAGCAGATATATGTAAATAATTACTGGCAATAGGTTACAATTACTGGTTAAAAATAACTTTGGCATATGGGCCTTGTTGCCCATTTTAATTTTCATTTTTTTATTTGAGCCCTGGAAGTGGAATAAAATTTGACTATTTAAAATTTTAGCCAAAAAATAAAAGTTTAAATGTGTATTTGTACTGACAACAAATAACTGCTAATTCTCAGCCATCTTTTTGATTGAAAGAAGAGTGGTAGGAATGTTGTGAATGTTAGCAGAGTTTCCTGCTTATGTCAGAAAATTCTATGTATGAATCCTGTTAGTATTGTTTGCTAGTCTGAAAAAATATCAAATCCAGGCATTAGTTGTTTCTAAATTTGAAAAACAATGAGAAATTGTATTAGGTTCTGTTGGAAACATTTTCCTTCAAATCATTCTTCACTAATAATGGATTTGAAAGAAATGTCTTAATTTTTCAATGACTGAAATCAGAAAAATTGGCTTGAGGGTCTCTTTATTGTGAGAAAATTTAAAAGATTGTGAAATAAGCAACAAAAGGAGGGTAGTCTTAATTATGCAACTTCTGTTAATATTAAGTATTGTTCTCTGTTTTACGTCAATTTGAGCAAGTAATTTTGTGTGCATACTAGACATGCTTCAGTACCCATGAAATGCTCAGGATGAATGTCTACTAGATTTTAGGATTCGACTTTCAGAGTCACTTTGGAATTCTCAAGTATTCCTAAATATGTTTTTTTTTTTTTTTTTTTTTTTTTTTTTAGAAAATCTCCAACATTTTGAGTCCTGGGCTTGTTAAATGACACACATGCTGTATGTAGCAACAATAGAACCTACTGACTATTCAATTCAGGTAAACCAATCGACTCTTGGCCTTTGGTAATGATTTTTAAATACAGGTGTAGAAAACAACAAAGAATAAGTTGGGCTCTTAGGTAAAAAAGAGCATTTACAATTTTTCTCTTGAATGCAGAAGTTGTTTCTATTTCATGATTCTGCTAGCAAACATGATGGTTAAAATGGTTTATTTATATGTATTTGAGAAATAAAATGAAATGAAATTCCATTTTATAATTTTTCTATCCTGTTTAAATGATGTATCTAATAGTTTGGGCATTGGGAGATTTTATGTTTTATCAGAATTGTCAGATATGAGTCCCTCAGTATTTTTTTAAAATTCTGTCTTAAAAGAAATCTGATTTAGCTCTTGAGACCCATTGTCACAAATATTTCCAATACTAGTTATATTATTTTATTTTTAAATTACAATTGCCAGTGCCTTGAAGAAAAGGTTTCTTAGAAAACATGGTATTGGGTGGTAACTTTTACACAACATCTGAGCACAGCCTGGAAATTATTTTGAAAGATAAATGGAAAAGCTAAACATTCTAAATTTAACACAAATACACTTATTTTTGATTCAGAAGAGAAAATCAAATTTTTCAAAGAAAATGCCCAAAACATAAACTATACAGATTACACAAGGAGGGGCCTGCCTAACATATGTCAACAATAGTCCAGGCTTCCTGTGTGATCCTGTCAGGACCCAAATCACTAAGGATAAGTTATAAGATAACTACCTGCCCTCAGTTTCCTAAACAAGCTAATTTTAAAGATCCTTTATTGCAAGAGTGCAAATATAAATATATGGACATTTTTTTCTTGTAGAAAAGAATGTATATAGCCAGTGATGAGCATATCAGGCATTTAAATATAATTCATAAAATGCTACTTCTTTTAGTTACCCTTGTTTTTGCATATCACCTTTTTGCTCATAGAGATTAGGAGTGCTAACTAAGTACTTTTTTTGTATTTTTTAACACTGTAAATGTAATAATAAATTAAATAATTTATGTAAACTTAAATTATGAATTGTAATTCATAGTTTCTTAGATTTTTTTTACATAAAAACTAATGACTAATAATTGGTAAGTGTGGGTGAGACTAAGATTTAGTGACAGATAAACCAAATTGTCACCCCAAAAGCATAATCATAAGCAAAAGTTATTCCTTTCCTGTTGATGGAATACGTAGCTTACCCATAGCTACCTACTATAACTATAGTTGTCTTTGTTTCCATTCCACAAGCAGCAGTTTTTCATTTGGTTCTTTTGTTTCAAAGCTGCTAGTGTCAAGTTCCATTCTGAACCACTAATCTGTAGAGAGATAAATATTGGAATTTGATACTATGAATTTAGACTAGTAAAAAGATAATTTTATCTGCTTCAACCCACTCTGGTGATATTTTGCAATGTTGGTTGTCATAACTGTGTTTGGGATATATAGTGGGTTTATGCCAGAAGCATTCTACCATTCATCTGACCACCTCCTAACAACAACAAAAAAATGTTGTAAAAGCTCAATGCTGCTGATGTTGAGAAATTGTATAAATCTCTCGTATCACTTCATTTATTACTTCCCTTCTTTCTTCTACTGTCCTTTCCACTCTGCTCACATCACTCTTTCTTCTTGTGTTATGTCTCTATAACTGGGACAGCATATCTGAGATTAAAATTAGAAAAGATTTATTTTGGCCTAGTATTTTGGTGTGGGTCAGTCCATGATTGCTTGGCCCATTGCTTTGGGTCCGTGGTGGCACAGTACATCATGATGGGGAGTGCATAGTGGCTGGGAAACAGAGAGTGAGAGAGAAGGAGTGGAAGAAGGGGATGGGATGCCAATAAAACTTTTAAGGGCATGCTACAATGAACAGACTTTCTTCCACTAGGCTTTTTTCCAGCACCTCCCAATAAGGCCACAGGCTGGCAACCAACCTTTAGTACATGAACCTTTGGTGGACATTCAAGATCAAAACCATTATTCTGTTCTGTTCTGCTCTGCTCTACTCTCCTCCTTTTCTTTTTTCCCCCAAATCTTCTCTTCCTGTGTTATCTTTCTATTTTTAATCTGTCTTTCTCTTGGCTGTCTCTCTCCTATCCTCTTTATAATTTCTGCTTTCCCCAATGGAGGTGGTCGTTTTAAGTGGCAAATTCCTGAACTGGAATAAAAGGTTTTGTTTTGTTGCTTTTAGTTTGTTGTATAGCTGGGATAATTTGGTTCATTAATTGCACAGAAAATAATTCTTGAAACTAGTAACAATAACTTTAAATATTTTTGGTTGGCATTGATCTAGAGTTTTTGTGTTTTTTGAACTATGAAATTTTTCTTATAAAATTAATTTAATTTGGGCATTATACAGTCCTGCATTGTAACATGTTTGCTAGAATAAATTTTCTTTATTTTTTGTACAATTAGCTGTCTTAGAGTTACTTAACTATATATTTCAATGACCCTTTTTACGTTAGTTTTCATATACCATTGTCATATAACCCCCGTAAAATACATAGCAATACATTATCTTCATTATTTGATGAATAATGAAACAGACATAGGTCAAAGGACTTTCCATATTGTTGGGGCAAGTTAGTGATGAGGAAGACTAAGATTTGGAGGTAGGTCTTAATGCCTGGGATATTTTTAAAGTCACCAATTATTTTTAACTCATTTAATCTTCCTAAAAACCCTTGAATTGAGTAATTGTTTGCACTTTATAGATAAGAAAGTTGATTTAGGGAAATTACACTCTATATTCAAGATCACCAAACTCATAATGTAATTTAAAAATATTTTGTTTTAGTTGTAGGACACAATAACTTTATTTTATTTTTACGTTGTTCTGAGGATTGAACCCAGGGCCCCCCACATGTCCTTGGCAAATGTTCTACGCAAGCCATAACCTCAGCCACTCATAATGTAATTTTTACTGTTTGCATTGAGCTGTGTTGCTTCTTAAATTATAATTCTTCAAAAAATAAAATTGTCAAGTTTTGTATAAATTCACGAAATCTATGATTACATTACTAAATATTTCTTTTGACACAAAGGTTAATTTGTCACTTGAATTGGTTGGTAAATTGAATGTTTGTAATGCTGTTTGTAATACTGAAAGTTCACTGAGTTTTTTTTTATCATAAGGTAGCTCTTTTTGCTATTTAGAATATATTTTTTGAGACCACTTAATCCACTTAGTCCAAGTGTAGCTCTCAGCTGTTTTTTGAGCATAGTTAAGGCAGGTGTCCAGCATGGTGGGATTTATGTTGCCATTCTGATACAGATAGATTTATGCAAGGGTTAAGCTTCCCATTTATCTTATTTTCTAATTTGATCATATAGACAAGTGAAATAAATTGGGTAGTCATTGTTTACATCATGTTTGAGGCTGTTTCTTTCCATTGTAACCTAAACCTCAAACTGACTTAACAACAGAGTAAATTATAATAATACAGTTTTTATTTTCTTTGTGAAACATTTGGAGTTTATTCTATGCTAAATGAGCATATCATTTTTGTGAGGTGATAGGAACTGGTGATAGTTATTTTATTTCTTAATTGGGGAATTTAGGAGTTTGTTACTTTGTCCAATTAAATCCAAGATAGGATTTTGAATTTGGAGTGTCAGGTTTTACAGAAACAAGCTAGATCATCATTTTATTAGGTTAAAAAGAATATAAACTTAAATAGTTAAGCTGTATTTAAAATATTTTTGATATTATTCAATTCTTTGTATAAGTTTTAGTGGTTGAATATTAAAATATTTTATATTGTACATTCATTGGCTGGATTTGGACCATTGATAATATGATATTGTGGATTTTGGAGGAAGGGAGAGAAGGAGTCTGACTTTTGCTAGTGTGCATATATGTTGGGCATGAAAAAATGTACTTTTTTATAAATGAAGAAGATTCCAAACTTGACATTATGTTGCATTATTGTAACAAATATTTTTCTTACATCAGTGAGGAAAAATACTAATATCTAAATACTCATTTATTAGAATAATGAGTGAGGAGATCACCATTAAATATTGCTGAAATAAAGCTGAATTGCATGCTTTCTAAGCAACGGAGAACTCTGCTTTTTGAGATCACTATTCTCCCAGAAGGCGAAAAATGTTCTTATGTGGAGTTTGAAAAAGCATGGAGTTTTAAGTTTGGGTGATTTTCAAAAGTTAGACAATTTAAGGATTGGTTAACTTTAAGCTTGAAATTTTAGAAACTGACTTACTTTGAGGACATTACTAAATTCAGGAAGTTGGTGATTGGTTGATTTTCTTCACTGAATAAAAAGTTGAGTCGACCTTCAAGATTGATTGGTCATGGCAAATTTAAAACTACAATTGTAGTTGAGTTTTTTCCATCTTGGGGCAAGAGCAGAAGAATGATCTTTTTCTTTCTTGAAGTTGAAAAATAGGTACTCTTTATTCTCTTTATTTATGTTACACATATTCATGTTAGCTATTGTGATAATAGAGTTCTGGTTTTACTTTTGAACTTTTTAAAAAAAGGTAACAAATTCTACATTTTGTTATCTACCAAAATCAGGATTATTTCATATTTGGGACTCAGGCTGATTCAAGAATCATTTATATAGTGAAATGTATTTTTTTTTGGTAGAAGTTCTGTAAAAATTATGGTGAAGATTGTGTTACTTTTATGTCTATTATTCTGGTTGATCATGTATTTGCCAAGATTAACCTTCACAGATGATGAATTATGGATCTGAAAGTTTTTGTTTTTTATTAGAGATATATTTAAAATAGAATATTTTTGGAAGGAAAGTTAACTAGCAATTATTCCTGTTAACATTTTAGAAGGTTTGATTATTATATCATGTCTTTTGTTTGATAAGATATGCTGAATCATTTTAGTATCTTTGAATCACACTACAACAATTATTATATCATAGCACTATGTATATAAATTCATTCAGTTGTTTAATATTTATAATATATTTTTTCAGAATAAAATAAAATGTTACCATTTATGACTGCTGGAATTGTAACAAAACAGTTTTTAAAATTGATATATTGTAACTTCATTTAATTTTTTTCCTGTATAGATTTAAGATAAAGTTGGGCATTTATCTTGGAAGTAAGAGAAGCCAAAGAGAGTTTTTCATATAATTTCTTTGTTATATTCAAATTTTATTTAAAGTACTATATTTATAATTTCAGAATAATTTTTAAAATAGTGGGCATTTATTTTATATGAAGCCTGTACTTTTTTTCTTAACCTCAGTTTTTGTGTCATACCTTGTGACTTCCAGATAGGTATTATTTAGTAATGAAGCTATAATTGTGATTTTGATAAAATAATTTTACATGAAATCTCTGAAAAAAATGTAAATTCTGACTCTTATTTTTGTTTACCGGCCAAATTTATTAACCTATGAGGATCACCAATTACATTGATCTTAACCCAACATTAAAATTGATATATACAAAACAGCTATTGTTTTTCTACCACATGGTATTCATGAGTTTTATTCTTAAGAGTTAAACTTCACAAAACTATACTTAATTCGCACCTGTATTTTATAAGGAAAAAATTGTTGTTGTCCCAAATGTGGTTATTTGTTTATTTCTGTGATATTTATGATATAAAGTAATGGATTTCAAATGTATCCAGTGACTAGTTGAGCATTTATTTCCTAGTTAACTGATTGTAAAAAGGATCATAGGTAAGGTGGTAGGCTGTCTTTTTAAATTAATTGGGAAAAAAAGCGAGCATTGTACACTTTTCAATAAAAGCTTTGTTTTCTAGTCTTTGCTAATAGGTAAAATGGCATTTTCTGTTTAATTTGCATTCTTTGATTGCTGGTAAAGCTGAACTTCTCTTTATTCGCTTGTTAGCTGTGTGGATTTTACCTACACTTGCCAATTTTATGAAATAAAAATAGAGGATTTGCTATTATAAATGTGAATTTCAGATAAATAACAAATAATATTTTTAAAGGTGTCATGCAATATAGGGGATCTACTTATGCTTGAACAAAAGTCAGTGTCTATCTGAATTTCAAATTTAATTGGGCATACTGAATTTTCTTGTAATGCTCATTTTTTTAATATATTAATTTTTAGTTTTCCATGGAACTTTATTTTATTTACTTATGTGTGTTGCTGATAATTGAACACAGTGCCTTACACATAAACTCTACCAATAAGCTACAAGCCCAGCCCATGGAAAAATCATTCTACTTTCTGGTTTTTATCAAATTTTCAGTTATAATTCCTGTTTTCGTAAGAGGACTTTGCATAAACTGAATATTAGTTCTTTGTCTTTTTTGGATGTTTCAAACAAATGCTTCTGGTGTTTTCTGTCTTTTAACTTCATATTGTCCTTTGTTGAAAAAAAAACAAGTCCATAATTTCAACAGAGTCGGTTTAATCAAAATTTCCCCATGATGCTTAGATTTTTATTTTATTTAAAAATTTTCATCATTTACAGTTTCAAATATATTATTCTGTCTTTTCTTTTATTTGTCTTATAGCATATATAGTCTATTTGGTTTTATTTCATGGGAAGAGAATTGGTGGCTCCACATTTAAAATGGCTACATTTATGATGGTTTGATTCAAGGATTTTTTAATCTTGAAAGCAATATATATTCAGTAGGACAGTATTTCAGATTTTGAATTTAATCTTTTGTTACACTAGTTATATGCAGCATAATATTTGTTTGTAAAAGAAATTAGATCCAGCGGTTAGCTATCACTGAGCTACATTTCCAGATCTTTTTGAGACAGGCTCTTGCAAAACTACACAATTTGACTTGCAACTTACAGTCCTCCTGCCTCAGCTTTGTAAGGAGCTGAGATTACAGGCAAGTGCCATCATGCCTGCAGGATCTTCTTTTTTCATGCTGAACAATAGTAGGGAACTGAAGATCCCAGATCATAAATCCACCATGAAGATAAATGACTGGTACTCTGTTTTGTGCTGCTAAGCTGTGAGGTTTGGTAGAACAGATATAATAAACATATACCTGAATTTTATTTTATATTATAATTGTTTTGAGATGTAACCAACTTAAGTTGAGGACGATTTTTATTAGGGATGAGGTTAGAGAGATCATGGGAGGAACAGAAATGGGAAGACTTGTAAGCCATGGTGAGGACTTTGGTTTTTACACGAAGTGAATAGGAGGATTTTCAACAGAGGTGTCCTAATCTGAAAAATGTTTTTAAAAAGAAGCTTTCTGATGACTATTGAGGAAGGATTGTATGAGGGTATGGCTAATTCTAATTAGAGACAGCTAATACTTCTCCATTATCCACTTCCTCCTTCTTTATTTCTAGAATGAGATCCCTGTGGTTTAGATGGCAGCATGGCTATCGGTTAGACAATCTAGATTTCATCATCTTCTAATGTTAGTATTGGTGGTGTGGTTAGGTTTAGGCCAGTTATATATGAAGAGCAGTGAAATATGCAACTTCTGAATTATCTTTTTAAAAGTCCTTGTCCTTGATTTTTTGCGTCCATCTTCTTTTCCCTTCCACTTACTCTAATGGCAACTGCCTTGAACTTATATGGAATTCCTTTCATGAGGGTATCAGCCCCAGAAAACCTTGTGGAGAAAACCAGTACTGCTTGCTCTCCCAGCAGCCACCTGTGTAGCTCCATGTTGTTTCATGAAAAAGAATACATTTTTTTCTTCTTTGAGCCAATGTATTTTGGTATCACTTCATTAAAAATATTTAACCAATATTCTATAAAATACCAAAATTGAGTACCTGAAGTGGGGTATTTTATAATAATAAATTTAAAAGGCGTGATACATGCTAAATCATTGGCTGAAATATTTTAAAAAAAGTTATAAGCTAAAAAAATTCAGTGACACTCAATTATACAGTGGTACAATATTTGGTGAAAATACCACCTCTGATAATATTTATATGGCATCAATTTCTCTATCCTGTCTATACCTCCAGGGAAGTAGTTAGAATCAGATTGCTAATATAGTGATTACTACTTGTTTCTTTAACAGTTACTACAAGAGGGCATCAAAGAACAAGCAAGTTAGTTTGTATTTAGAGTTCAAAGTGTGTCTGTAGTTTATAACTATTGGATATTCTTTTTCTCCATTGTTTGTGGTCTAAACTGTCAGGTGGAGCATTAGGGCGGTTGAAAAACATTGCTCCTGTGTGCCAAACAGTGATGATTAAAGTACTCATTCTCAAAAACCTCCTGCTATATTTTCTTGGCTCAACTGTGGAAGCTAGCCCAGGCAAGAATCAAATTAAGTATTTGCTTTTTTACCTGAACTAGTCAGTTGAATTAAATAAAAGCTACAGTTTGAAATATAGTCTTATTTCCCTGTAAAGTAAATGCTTATTTTTTTTTACCCATGATATCTTAGCTGTGGCTCTCTTCTATGTCCTCTCTCACACCCAAGATTTAAGCTGAAGAAATATTGCCATGTGTGTGTGTGTGTGGGGGGTACATTGCCATTTTTGTGACAGAGGAAAAAAGAAATGGCAGAACCAGCTTCTTGGAAGTGACATTACATTTGTTTATATTTTACTGGCCAAAGCAAAGCAAGTAAGTAACTGAGTCTGAAATCACTCAGGTAATCAGGATCATCTCAAGTCGTTGATGTCATTGGGGTGAAAGATCCTCTTGGTATGAATCAGATGACTTCAAGGAACTTAGTTGTAAATAAAGAGAGAGAGGGTTAGATCTTCCACTGGTGTCAGAAAAAAAAACAGAGTTGACAAGTTTAATATCCATGACAAACAAAATGTTTAGTTGTGATTACTTTCTTGTGGCACTGACAGAAAACAAATAGATCTATTAGGTTTTTTAAAGGATTTTGTTGTCCAAAATCAAAAAAGTTTGACTTGCAAAAACCTGTGGTGTTTTGATGTTGCTTGACACTTAAGTAGTTGAGTAACTCTTAGTCCCAAATATACACCAGCAAGAAGTATACAATTAGATCTTTGCTTCCTTGTTGAAGCACATTCTCTTCTGTGTCCACTTCATATATAGACAGAAAACATTTTGGAAAAGAAAAAATCTTCCAGAGGCCAAGACAGGGCTCCCACCATCAAATGGATAAAAAAAAAAATTTCTTTCAGAGAACAGAACCTTAATTTAACCAAGAAACATTTTATTTTGGAGCATGAGTTCTTTGCAGTTCTTTTCCAACAGAATTTCATTATTGATAAAATAGGTGTTTGGAATTCTTTTCAGAATAAACACTTAATTGTATTTGACCATTGAATATTAGGCGTGATGGTGATAATATATAGCAAAGATTAGTTATCTGTTAGTTATAGGTCACTAATAGGGAAGAAGCCACATGGTACCTGTTGAAGTGGGTTGTCATCATCCAGAGATCCTAGACTTTGAACAAATTCCAGAAATTGAGTGGAACTTTCAATTAACTCTTGAGAAAGGAGATTTCTCTTGTATACTGGGAAGAAGACATACTTGCAACTCTGATATTTAGCTACGTATATAGTCTCTATATAAAAAGAAACTATATCTCAGGTTTCTTATTGCTAGATAAAGTCACTAAACCAGTTTCTAAGTTTGGGCAGTGAGGTGAGAGTGAAGGTGATGTGTGATGCTACTCTTAAACACATTTGTATTACAAAAGCTGTTTGTCTGTCATACTCTTTTACCCATTCACTTTCCTACCCATGAATTGTTGGTGAGCTAGGGACAAGAGAAGTGCCACAAGAAAAGCTATAAAGAGCCCACTGGATGACCTGGCATTGGAAGACCTTGCAGAGATGAGCTGTCTACCTCCCCTGAACCATTTGCATGACCCTGTACTCTCTGTAAAGGTAAATTTACTATCTAGCTATCTATCTATCTACTTATTTATTTATTTTTAGTCATTGTATTTTTGGTCTTGTTTTATAGCATTTTAGCCTATATTTTAATGAATACAGATGGCAGTGCTCTAAGTAATAAATACACATAGCAAGTTAGATTTGGAATTATTTTTATGTTTTTTTTTCAGTTGAATTTTTTTATTTTTACTTTTCTTTTGGAGATGGGTGTTGGGGATATGCCAGGAATTGAATCCTTGACATTTGACCTCTGAGCCACATCCCCAGCCCTATTTTTATATTTTATTTAGAGACAGGGTCTCACTGAGTTGCTTAGTATATCACTTTTGCTGAGGTTGGCTTTGAACATGCAATCCTACTGCTTTATTCTCCTGAGATGCTGGGATTACAAGTGTGCATCACTATGCCTGGCAATGTATTAAGCATGGTTAAAGATTGATATCCCAAATACATGAAGAGTTCCCTGAAACTTAATTATGTAAAAATATTAAAGTCCAGTGTTGGGGTCTTGACTCAGTGGTAGAGCACTCACCTTGCATGTGCGAGACCCTGGGTTAGATCATCTGCACCACATTAGAAAAAAATAAATAACTGAATTAAAGATATTGTGTCTGACTATAAATAAAAATTTAAAAGTTCAGTGCATAAGTGAGGAGAGTATTTTAGTAGTTAACTAGTACAGTAAAATGTGGGAATATTTCCATAATTTTCCCCATAACTGGGAAATCAAATAAATGCATTTTAAATCAACCTTGAGTTACCACTTCCATTCTCTCAAAGTACTTAAAATAATTCCATATTCTTGCGAGTTTTAAAGGAAAGGAGCCCATTCATACTTTTTTGTTTGTCATGCTTTATCTATTTTTAATCACTGCTTTTCTTTAAATATTTTGTGTGATTTCAGACTCTGGTACCTCATAAGTATTTACCCATTACCACCTGGTCTCCTGTCAGATCTTCACACTTTCAGAGCTGCAGTGAGAAGCTGGGAGCATTCCCCCCAACTCAGCACTGGTGAGCACCCTGCACTGTGGGCATTGGCATATGAGTCAGTCCTTGTCACTGGAAAGTGGGTCTTGAGGTTTGGGATGGTCAGATCTTCCAGTAGGTTGTGGCACCCATTAACTGTTAGATGACTGTTGTCCTAAATCATTGAATTTTGATGAATGTTTTAATGAACTACAGCATGTTGGTTGTTGAAATAACATGATTATTGGAGGTATGAGTTTGGCAAATTTTTGTAATTAGTACAAAATGTTATTTTTACTGTAATTTTAACTGTACTTGAAAAGTAATATGCATAAAATGAGCTTCTTTAAACTTTTAAGACTGTTGATATACTTCTCAAATTTACTGTTGTCTTTATGACAAAATATGTAATTTTAAAAAATCAACTGAGGTCTGGGGATATATCTCAGTTGGTACAGTGCTTGCCTCACATGCACAAGGTCTGTGTTCAATCCCCAGCAGCACCATAAATAAATAAATAAATAAATAAATAAATAAATAAATAAATAAACAAACAAACAAATAATCAACTGACAAACTTGACTTCTACCTCCTCCATCACAAAATTACTCTGGGCTTCCTGTACATTTATGTTTTCTAACATGTAGCAGTATGGGCCTCCATATTTTTGTGAACTTTTAAGGTTAATTGTGTTTATGTGAGTGGAATTAGGTCCTCAAGCATATTTGAAATTACACTGTATCTTGATGCATATAGCTTGAGATATTTTATTTTCTAAATAATTGTATCTTATGAGTACATAGAGCTTCATTTTTACTTTACAAATGTGTTCCCATTACCAGCAATAAACTCTATAGTTTCTAATGATGTCAAATATAATTGGTAATTGATTTCTTAAACATATTTTGAGTCTTTATCATCTTTCTGTGACCAATATAGAGAATTTCTGTAGACAAACTCTTGTTCATTAGGGAAGAGAGACAAATCCAGAGGCACTTTATATTGTTCCATAAGTGCCATGAGCATGTGATGAACAAAATGTAAAGGAAGGCAGGGGAGAGAAGAAGTTCTTTTTTTTTTCTTTTTTTACCAAAGGAGTCCAGGTATATGCAAGATTCTTCACTAGTGAACCCTTCAGCCGGACTTCAGAAAATGGACAAAAATTTTTGCCAGGAGGAATGGATAAAAAAAGCATGAACAGAAAGGCAGAGGTATAGAAGTAAAGGATATGTGGATAAGCCACTGAAAGATGTTAGGTATATAACATGATCAGGTTTGTTCTTTTGAAAGAAACTTGAGGACAATGTGGAGAATGATTATAACAAGAAGACAAGAGAAAAGTGATTCTTAAACTCTTATGTTTTTTTTTTTGTTGTTGAATGCTTTTCCATGTAACAGTTAAGTAAGCATTCTCATATTTTAGAATGCAACATAGGTAAAAACAAACTGTATTATACACAGTTCTAGCCAGTCAACTTTGTGATCTTACTATAGCTGTACATAAGAGTGTCTCTTCTGATATTCTGAGTAAGAACCAGTGGACTAAAGAAGGAGATCAGCTAAGAGGCCGTTGTGGTGTTCCTCTATATTTGGCTGTGTAGACTTGGTGTCAGAGTTGATGTATAGGGGTAGGGATAGAAGGAATTACAGACCAGTGTTTCTCAAATTTTTATGTGTATATTAATATCCTGGTAATTAAAAGATACGTTCTGATGCAGATGCAGAAGGGCAAGGCCTGAGATTTAGAATTGGATAGGTTCACAGTGATGTCAATACTCTTTGTCCATGTACTATGTTTAAATAGCTACAGTAAAATAACTTGACTGTGAAGCTCCAATGACTTTATGATGATGTCATCATTTGAAATGGGGAACACAAGATAAAAGAAAGGGGAGAATTCAAGGAATTTGTGTCTTTGTGGAACATTCAGGTAAAAAAAATGTTATTGATAAACTGGAAATTTGGATATTATGGATAAGGGGGAAAGTGAAACCTAGAGATAAAAAATTGTAAATCAGCATTTTATACCTGATAGTTAAGGCTGTGAGAATCAAGGAAATTACCTGCAAGAAAGAGGTGAAATAAAATATTTTAAAATGTACTAATTTAAGAATTTAACTGAATCATAGAATTTTTAAAAACTTTTTTTTTGTTTTTAGTTGTAGACAGAAAAAATACCTATATTTATTTATTTTATGTGATGCTGAGAATCAAACCCAGTGCCTCATACATGCTAAGCAAGTGCTCTACACAGAGTTACAACCCCAGCCCCTATTTACTTTATTCCATTGACCAGCAATTGGGAAGAAATTAGAGAGCTTCCATTCTTGGAGTAAATTTAGGAATAAGATAGTTGCCTTTGGCATACAGCCTTCTTCTTTGGTAATGACCATAGATGAAGTTAAATATTTCGTAGATCACTTTAAGAATGCCTTGAAATATTCTTTCTTCTAAAACACTGTTCGTATGAATATACATATTAAACATCTTCAGTATGCCAGGCATTCTTTTCTAAGCTCTGGTATAAAAAATAGCAAATGAAATGAATCCAAGATACAGTGGCATTTATGAGGAGATAGACAAAAGTAATTATAATACAGTATGGTAAATGCTGTGATAGGGAAGTGAATGTAGGGTGATACTCTAGCACCTACATCAGGAGCACATGACTTAGTGGAAGACTTGGAATGACCTTCCTGAGGAAGTAGCATTTAAACTGAGACCAAAAGCCTGAGTGGAGGTGACCTAAAAAAGAGAAAAAGATGGACATGCAAGCAATGTCAGAGGGGAAAAATCCCCATAGGTTGGTGGAGTTCAGTATATCTGACCCAGCGATATGTAGGGTGAGATTGATAGGAGGTGATCTTGGAGAAGTAAAAAGAGTTTATACTAGGCAGTGACTCCTGGAACTTGTGATGAGGACAGAAAATGATGTAGAAAGATATACTGTTATTCTGCCTTGGTGTAGTTAAAATGGTAGTCTTATGCTTATGGTATGGGCTTCAAAACCTGTATTATAATTTAACTTTCAAAAAAAATTTAACAATTTGGGAAGTGCTTGAATAAAAGCATAACTTTAGTGTTTTTGGGTATCGATGCTTAAATGTGCCTTTACTGGTATTTTTTAAATGAGGCTACAGTGTTGATTTTCTCACTTTCTGAAATCAAATGTATCATTTCACACATGTAGTTGAATTTTATTTTCTGGACCAGATTTATAAACTATAAGAAAATAAATAAATAAATATTTATAAATTGTTTGGTTTTCAAAATGTTCCTAAGAGTTAAGGATTCCCTCTGTAAACTATATTATAAGATATCCTATATACCAGCAAAGTATAAAAAATGAAGTTTACATAATTATAATTAATAGAATGTAAAAGGTAGTAGAATGAAACAGACATTATCAGTGTATGTGTACATGTGACTACATGACCAATATGATTCTGCAACATGTGCACTCAGAAAAATGAGAAATTATATCCCATCAATGTATGATATATCAAAGTGCATAAATGCATTCTACTGTGATGTATAGCTAATTGAAACAAAAATAAATTAAAAAATGAAATATAAATTTCGGGACTGTTCCAGAAAGTACATCAAAAAAAAAATCTATGCATAAGAATTCCAAAGTTTGATTATCTCTTCTCAAAAAAGTAAAGCATAATCTGTACTCCTTAAATATGGGCTATCTCTACACAGTGGAAAGGAGAAAAACAGAAGAGCCTTACTCTAGAACACCTCACCATCACTACCTTAGTCAGGTGACTAAAGTTAGCATCAAGAGTAATTATCTTTATAGTGTGAACACCCACAATAAGATTCTGAGAAGAGTGCTTTACTTTTGTAGTCTTCCTCATCCACACATGTAACACCAGTCTAATCATGACAACAATGACAGAAACATTTCAACTGAGAGACATTCAGAACTTTCAACCTCATAAAACAAGATGTCCTAGATCAATTAGATTTGACATTAACAAATAACATCAATCATAATTTTCCCACTATTAGGGCTAGACAAGGTTTTAGAAAAGAAAAAAAGATTAGTAGAACAAGAACAAGGTATAGCAGCACCAATTCAAATAGATCAAGAGATAAATAAACATGGATTGGATTTTCAGAAGGGATCACTGAGACAATAAAAATTACTTGGAAATCAGAAAGACCAGTATGGTTTCCTTAGTGGCCCCTGACTAAAGAAAAGATACAAGAAGCCCATGATCTGGTCAAACAACAATTAGCAGAGGGACATATACATTTTCCATATCTCCAAATAATATTCCCATTTTTGTCATTAAAAAGAAATTTGGTAAATGGAGATTATTGCAAGATTTAAGAGCCATTAATAATGAGATGGTTATTATGGGACCTGCTCAATTGGGGATTTCCCAATTGTCTGCTTTCCCCAAAACCTGGTATGTTTTAGCTATAGATATTAAAGATTTTTGTTTTTTCAATTCTAATTCATTCTAAGGATAGTCCAAGTTTTGCATTTACTATCCCTGCACTGAATCATGAAGGTCCTGATCAGAGATATAAATGGAAAGTACTACCACAAGGGATGGCTAACAGCCCAACTATGCATCAAATTTATGTTAACAAAGCAATCCAGCCACTTAGAAATCAAAATCCTAAACTACAAATTTTTCACTATATGGATGATTTATTGTTAGCACACAAAGATAAAAACAGATTGCTAGAATGTTATGCCACTCTTACAAACTCATTAAAAATTATAATCTAGAGATAGCAATAGATAAAGTACAATTAAATTTTCCAATTAATTATTTAGGAGTTCTATGATCCTCAAACATGGTCCATCCCCCCAAAATTCAATACTAGTAGGTCAACTCAAATAACTTAATGACTTTCAAAAGTTATTAGGAGACATAAATTGGGTAACGCCTTATCTAGGCATACCAACAGGAGAGTTGAAACCTTTATTTGATATCCTAAAAAATCCATCAGATCCAAATTCATATATACTAGATACCAGCCATTCAGCCCATAGTGTGGTGTGATTCACTGCCTTCATGCTGACTTATTTGGCCAATGGCATAGGCACCGTGGGACTCACATAGCCATGTGCCCTCAGCAACTTTCACTCTTGTGGAAATTGTACTTCCCATCCTATAGAACAGCAGTGCCTTTGGGGACCTAGCCAAAGGTCTTGAACACATTTAACACTTGATGGAGGTAATTGAGCTCATCCACAAGTACTGGTTCAATGTGTTTCTTCTAAGTCAGCCTCCATTTCTCACTGTATTAGTGAGATTTGTTTCCCATCAAACAGAGGAAGGACATTGCCCTCCTTCCGGCACATGAGACACAAAAGACTCTCACTTTTCAAAAATCTTTAATAATGTAACAAATCTATGGGCTCTGACCTCTATGTAATTATCTTATGCTCTAGGTTAGTTCCCTTTACTACTACCTCTGGTAGCTGAAGCTATCTCCTTCAGTGATAAGTGGTTACAACTGAGAAGCCAGAGGAGACACATTGAAATAGTTCACCCCATGGGACAGTGTCTGAAGGGATTAAAAGTGGATAGGCCTTTCAGGAGACTTAAGAAAGAGTTAGGTGGCAGAGTAGTCCAGCATGTGAGGTTGGTTTGACATTCAGAGGGGTGGGGCAGAGGGTATCTCCAGAAAGACCATTGGAATGGGTATGTGGTCTGTTGATTTGGCATTGGGTTAACTAGGGGATGCTGTGCAGCCACCAAAGCAAGTTGCAGGAGAAAAGGGTCCTCTGCCTTGGGGCTGCTAACTCTGAAGGCATAACATCTGTCTTTATGGGAATTCCTGCTCCCACATAATATCTGAAATGTGGACTTTAATCTCAGCATTGGCAACAGCCCTGGGAGGGCCTGTCTTGATGGCCGCAGTCATTCCATATCTGCGTTGTTTGTTGACCCAGTATAGGAATGGGCTGTAAGTGAATGTTGCAGATTTCATCACCTCCACCCACTGCTGGGCACGCTCCTCCCTCTGCAGCTTCTTCCTCCAGTGTAGAAACACCATGCATCCACCAATTATCAGAATGTCCAGCCCCAGCCATACAAAGTACAATGGGACCCACACTGAGGCAGTAAAAAAAAAAAAAAAAAGAAAAGAGATAAGTTGTCTGACAGCTGTAGCTTGAGACCTGAACTGATTCTAATTCCTCTCCTTGATTTGGCTCAGTCATCCATTTATTCTTTCCCTCCCTCTTGCAAGACTTGCCACATTGTATTCTGATAGAGTTCAAGCTATTTTGGCAGGAAGTTGAGAGTCCACTTTGGCCTTTGAAAGATGAGGAACACTAGGTGGAACAGGGGCCATGACTTATGCGGACTCTTTCAGAACTTCCAGCTCCCAGTCCGGGACCCATGCCGTTTTTCAGACTGAGAAGTCTCACTAAGGGCAAGGTCCTTGAGGACGTCAAAGCTCCCCACTTGACAAAGACTCCCATGTATCTTTTATATTTGGGCAGAATGTTGTCTGTCTTCGAGGAGTCCTCCCTTTTCTGGTGGAGTCTATCTATGAACTGCTTAGCACTTTATGGAGGCAACCACCACCCCATGCCTACAAAGGTTATTCCCCTACTCTCTAAGGATGAGAGGGGCACTTACAACCAGGAATGTCCAGGTCCTCCATTGGGGAATCCATCATTTTGAGGCTTGAGGAGTCCATTCGTATGAGGCTTGTTACCAGGACTGTGGCTCTGGACAGAATGAACTCACCCACTCCTCGCTCCACCAATGGGAGTCTTCAGAAGGCCCCCAGCCCCAATATTTCTTCAAGATGAGGTCACTGGGTTCTGAGCACTGAGAATTCCAGGAGTGGCTGTTGTGGAGTGGGTGACAGTTAATGGAAGGAAGTGACTCCATCTTGTGACATGTCATGAGCATTTTTGTCTTCCCTCAATGAATGGTCCCAACACAGAATTGTCTGTTTCCAACTTCATAAGGGATACTCACAGAACAGCCCCCAGGAAAGGGCCTTTACACCCTCAGGATCTTATAGTAATATTGTGAAGCATTAACACGGAGAACTAATAGATATTCCTAAAGAATAGATATTTAAAAGACTCTGTTAGGTGAGAAATCTATGTCTCTGAGCATACAGATTTTTTTTTTAAATTATTTAATTAATTATTAATTTACTTTTTTATTTGTTTTACTTAGTTACACATGACAGTACAATGATCTTAACATATCATACATTTTTATCAGATGGGATATATTTTCTCATTTTTCTGAGTATACAGGTTGCAGAATCACATGATCAAGCATGGGCTGGAGATATAGCTCAGTTGGTAGAGTTCTTGCCTCCAATGTAAAAGGCCCTGGGTTCAGTCCCCTGCACCACCAAAATAAATATTAATCATTATTTTATACTTGGTGCTGATCATCAAAACCAGGACCTCATACATGACAGCCAGCATTCTACCAGTGAGCCAGAACTCCAGTTCCTTATATAGCTTTTCATATACTATTCCTCTGCTTATTGAAGATCTGTTTCAATGTGCAAAAGAAAAAAAATATTTTGTTTCCTACAAGAATTAGAGCCAGAATAAAGCTGTGGGGAGGGTTTTTTATTGTAGGTGTTAATTGCTTTTTATTTTCTCTTTAAGACTCTCAGTTCAATCTTTCAACATTTAGATGGTGTAAGACCCAACTGCAGGAGAAGTAAAACAAATAACGAATGAAAATGAATTGGCATATTCCATGAAAACATGTTCTGTGAAACAATCTGAAAGTGGAAAGTGCAAACAGTTTCTAGAAATATGAGGAAAACGAGATAAATTATATGAACATTAGCAAACTTGTGTTTCTTGGTCTTACCTAACTAATATACTTCTATTTCATTTTTTTCATTCCTGTTACCTACATCTAATATAAAACCATCAATACCCTATATTGGATTATTGCATTATCTTTCTAGTAGGTCTTCCGCTCCCATTTTTCTCCCTTTATATATCATATCCTCACCAGCTGAGTTCTCTTAAATTTTGCTTGCCTGATAGGGAATCATAGTATACTGGTTCAAACAGAGACTCCAGAACCAATCTTCCAGTTTTAAATCCTAGATTTTTACCCTACTAGCTGTCTAACATGGACATGTCTATTAATTTTTTGAGCCTTAGATTCTCTACTATAAAGTGGAGATAACTACAGTACATTCTTGAAAGCTACTTGAAAATTAAACATATTAAGCTCGCTAAAGCATTAGAATAATGTCTGGCAGAGAGTGAGGGCTATAGTTATGTTCTTAAAAGAATAAAAATAAATATTATATTGGGAACATGCTTGCAAATGTCAAGTAACTTCTCATTGCTTTCTTCCTTTCTTTCTTCTTTCTTTCTTTCTTTTCTTTTCTTTCCTTTTTTTGCATTTGTAATTCTCCATTATTCCAGAGCCTTTCACAAGAAGCTTCCTGAACTCCTTTCTTCAAAGTACTCATCATCTATTCTGCCTATTTGGCCACCATATGTTCCTTGGTTTTCATTGCCACTTACATTTTCATGCCTCAGTCTTCTCTAATTAGAATTTAAGAAGCTATTTTTGGCATTTCATGAATTTTATTTTAGGTATATGTACTAATTATGAAAATGATAATAAAAGGAGTAGTCAGGTATTATGCCTAATTCTTCATATGACTTATTTCATTAAATTCTCATGACTACTCTCTGAAGGCAGTATTGCTATCCTCACATTATGGTTGATGAAGCTGGAATTAGTCTCATAAGTTTCAATGCTGATTCATAAATTTTGCTGATATTATAAATTAAATTAAAAATTATCAGACTATGCTTTCCTTAAAATAAGACAATGTTTTGACATGCTTTTTTTTTTTATAAAAAGACAAAGGAACTTTAGGCTGCATTAGTTGAGTGGTTTGCTTAAGTTCTAGGAGATAATGAGTCCTTTTGTGTGCTATATTTTCTTTAGCTAGACTACACTTTAATTAGTATATTCAATTGGGACTTGTGTGTGTGTATGTGGTACCAGAGATGAAACCCAAGGCCTTCCACATGCTAGATAAGTATTCTACCAGTGAGCCTTCATCCTGGGGCCTTATATTTAAGTGAGAATGTTGATAGAGCAGAGCAATTATGAGGTGGGTTGACCCATTTTTAAAGACCTGCTCACTCAGAGGTCACTTTTGTTATGACATCTTTTCTGAATTCTATGCTGTCTATAATGTCATGCTGAGCCTAGAATGTGTCTGTTATATCCTTCTGCCTTATTTCATTTCTTCTGATTGAAGTGATCAAGGGAGAATATGTGAAAGAAAAAGTGTATAGGCTCAGATTCAGAGAACAGGAAAGACTTGGGGGACAGAGATAGTGAAGATGGGTTTTCAGTGAGAGTCAATTACATAAAAAGTACAGAAGACAATAAAAATAATAGTAGTAAAAATATGGATACAGAGGCTGTTTGTGATATGTTAAGAGATTTTTAAAAAGCAAGACACAGTATTGCATATGTACTGTATCTATTTATACTATAACAGAAAAATATTCTTAAGACATACTAGACACAGATTTATCAAAAATGAAAAAAGTGCTTATTTTATGGTAGAAAGACTATAGGCATATTTCTCTTTTCCCTATTTTCTAATTGTATAATTTTATTATATAAATTTTTATTCCTTACAATTTGGTATTTACATGATAAGGTTTTACTGTGTTGTCTTTGTTCTCTGATTCCAGGCAGAGGGAAGACTTCTGTCTGATATATACCATAGTTACCCAGCATATTCTGTCTCTTCCTTATATGAAAGACTTTCAGGAAGCAGGATTTCAAAAGCTGCTTATAACACAGCAAGAATAACTAATACAGGCTAGCATTACTTTGAGTGCTTACTTTGTGCCAAGCACAAATTTGTACTTGTTCATCTAGTCTTCACACCAATCCTGTGAGGTTGATATTATTGCAATTTTAATGATGTTATTTTGGGAGTTTTCATGATTTGCACAATGTAGCATAGCTAGCAAATTGTTGGAGCGAGGATCTACATCCATGTCCTCCTGAGGCCAGACCCTGATCTCTGAATGACTGATGTTATGTCATTCAGAAACAGGCCCGCATTTGGCAGGGAGATGAGGGTTTGGGAAGAAAAGAAAGAAGATCCAAAAAAAAAAAAAAAAAAAAAGAGGATCTCACACACAAGGCACATCTCAAAAATAGTGATTTCAAACATCATAAAATCAATTTCTCTGATAAAATTTGTTAGTAAGAGTAAAATCTTAATTATTTAGAAGACCATGTGGCATTAAATCTTCTTTGTAATTATATATTAGTTATAAAAGCACTACAGTGTGTTTTTCCTTATTGGTATCAAACTGTATATTATTGGGAGCAATGAAAGTTATCAGTTTTTTTGGCATAGGTTGAAAAGATTAGTTATTTAACAAATTCACCCTCTTTTTTTCTATACAGATTTGGCAGAACTATTTTGCAGCAAAAGATACAGTCTATGCAGTCATTCCTATAAGCAATTTGGATGGGAATTGAAAGAGTAACAGTACGAATGTCAATGCTCTCACCTTAGCAGTTAGTTGCCTTTATTTTTCTTGTGTTTGTATCCTCTTGATAACTTTGAAATTACAGCTTTGAGGGTTCTTATTATGCTCTAAGTGCCAAATATAAGAGGTTCCATAATATATATATATATATATATAATCTTTGGTTTTTCCTATTTCTGATTAAGAAATGTATTTAAGTTATGACAAGGAAGCATAGTATAAGTTTATCTTCCTGAGTAATTTTCAGATTTCTTTTATTTTTATGGTTTTAACCAAGCTATTCCTCTGTCACTCTCAAAACCTTTCTGTAACAAATCATAAATTTCAGACTTTCAGTGTGCAAACAGGAAAAATGTCATATTTCAAATCTCTTTTTATGTGAGTAAAATAAACAATAGAATCCTAGTAGTTAAATATACTGACTTCAATTGTCTTCAGTTATATTTCTTTAAAAATTGCTTATTTACTTCAGGAAAAATCTTAGCTGTATCTTCTATGCATATTTAATGTTTACTCTTATAATGCTTCTGAGGGGAAAATTTCTTTTAAAATAATTTTCTCCGCAATTAGGTAAATGAGAATATATAGTCCTAACATGCTCTTAAAATGATAATAACTTATTTTGCTACTTATGGACCAAACTAATTGGAAGTGAAAAAAATTTTGTCAAAACAAATGATACCACTTTTCTGACTTACTCTCTATCAAAAGGATTTTAGTCTGGTACAAAAACTTATAAGTTATTTATCTATAACTCACAGGATGTTTTCTGAATTGTATATGTTGTTTTTCTTTTTTAGAAATTCTGTATGGCTGGCGTTGTGGCTCAGTGGTAGAAATGCTTGACTAGCATGAGTGAGGCCCTGGGTTTGATCACATAAACAAAGGTTTTGTGTCCACCTACACTAGAAATATATACATTTAAAAAAATTCTCTAAGAAGTCAGTGATGTGATAAGCTGCTATTTTCCAAAGAGAGTTTTTTGATTTATTATTGCTTTTTATATTCTGCTTATTAAACATTTTTATAATTCTAGGATTGTGCATTTATTTATTCTAACTCCATTCATCAGTTTAAAAAAAGTAACAGTGAAGTCTAAGGGATCAGTTTGAGGATCAGGTTGCAGAAATTTGAATACTGTATTTACCAGCTAGAAGATGTGTAACTTTGAGTAACTCATATATCCTCTCTGTGCCGTGTTTCACACATGAGTAAATAGATGTCTATACTCTGATATGTAGTTATAAATATTCATGTAAGGCATTGACAACATTAAGTGCTTAATTAATATTACGGTTTTATGATGTAGGCTAAAAGCGTATTTCCTTATAAAAGTCTTTTATTCTCTAAATTAAAAGAAGGGTTACCTTGTATGCCTGTTCAGTGTGTATACTGAACAATACCACCTTTCAGAAGTTGCCTTACAGGCTAATATTCTGTCTTTGCTTCCATCACCTTGATTTTTTTCTTTTTAACTGATCACTTCCAAATACCCTTTGAGATGAAATCACTGAGGTAGTTTTTTTACCCAGAGCTTGCCTACATATTGGCATTTACTGAGGTTTTTTTTGTTTTTGTTTTTGTTTCTTCCTGAAATAATGATAATACTAACTATAAAAATAAAAATTGTAGATATCATTTATACAATTCTCAATGCAGTGCATACACTTTGCCTAGCAATCTGTACTCCTGGTGACATTTCATTTTCAAGACAATTCTATGAGGTTGGATTTCTTAAGCCCATTTTACAGATGAGGAGGAAGAGAGAAGACACACACATATAAATGCTTGCTGCCTCTCCATATGGTACCCGTATCCACCTGGGATTCTGCCAGAAAAAAAAGCCATCACCAGTTGTTAGTTCTTGGCCTTGGACTTCTAGCACTATGAACCAAAAATGAACTTCTTTTCTTGATGTCACCCAGTCGCAGGTATTTTTTTATAGTAACTGAAATTTGACATGGGCACATATAAGAAGTTTTAGAATGCTAGAGCAGTACTTCAGAAAAAAGCTATTAAAATGGCACCAGACTACTTTTGCTCAAAGTATTTCTCATTGGTAAATAAGACTAAGGTCTCTGCTATATTTTGAAGACTATGATCTCAAAGAGAAGGCAAAGTAGAAACAATTCTATAGTTTGAGAATATTTTGGAGGAGAAGATATAGCTTTCAAAACCCCTTTGTTCAATTTTAATTTTCACTTTGAACATAATATTATATGTTTTCTACATGTACTTATAGGATAATATGTATTCTGAGAGATGATGTGCTAAAGTAATTGATATTTTTTGTTTGGTCATGTGTGTGAAATAGAAAGTTTTAAATGTACAAAATAATGTATGCATTGAATATAATATTTTAAATTTGTTTTCATTGTATAGGTTAAAAGGAGGAGAGGGGAAAAAAACCTAGCTGAACCATTTTTCATAGGATCATAATTTGTTTGGCTGACATTGATAAAAAGTCGCTTTACTATGTAAATTTGTCAGTCAAAGATTAAATTTAGTATCTCATTAAGTTTCTTCATGTTCCCTCAGCATTATTCTTATTACTATTAACTCCAAGTTTAGCCTCCATCTTGCCCTTTTCTTTTTGTGTGCCAGCACAGTAGCTGCTGAGCCTGAATGCATCGGACAGGTTCATGGAGCACACAAATCCTCAAATGCTTCCTACAAGCACCAACACAGACAGGATGTGTGCTAAGAGATACAGATCACAGATATCCCGAGACTGGGACTTGAAACACAGGCACAGATGGACCCAGGTCCACATGTTCACCTGCCAAGGCAGGGTGTCAGGCACAGGTGACACCCAGTTGGTTGCACTATTGGTCTAGAAAGAGTTAACCTGGAAGGTCAGGGGTTAGAGGTTAGCCAGATTAGGCTCCCTCAGACATTCCTGCAAAGTAGCTAGAAACTTCAGGAATGTGGCCTTTCCAGACCTAGGGAGAGCTGCCCTGCTGGTTTACCTGGGCAGCTAGCTATGAGCTGAAAAGAAGCCATGCCTTGTCTCTCAGCATGCAGGAAGGTGTTTTGGGGCTGTCCACTACCTTAGTCTCTGCCACTTAAAGGAACAAAGAGAGAGGGCCTGAACTCAGCCTCACCCCACTTCTGTGGCCATGCAGTTGGTGTCCAGATGCACACATGCAGGAATTCTAGCAGGCACCCACAGCGCCCTGTACTGCTGGAGTGACGTTACCTGTGCAGTGACAGTCATATGTCATGTTCAAGGGTGTCAACACAGGCAGTGACCAGACACAGGCACAGTGATGCACAGGTGCTCAGCACTCCTGACTTCACCCTCAAGGCATCACAGAGGCCTCTCCTCCTGGCCTGGCAGCATGGGCCTAATCCTCTGTCACCAATGGATCTGTACACTCGGCCCTTCTGCAGAAGGGACAGAGATGACTGTTTCTGACCACATGGGGGCAGAAGCAGCCCCCATCTTAGGGCAGTCTTCCTGGTGCTGTGGTCCCACCGAAAGGTAGACTCTGTTGGGGAGGCTGAAGCAGGTGTGCAGAGCCTCAGACCCTCCTGCAGCAGCTGCATGACCCAGTCTTCTCTGCCCTTCTTGGGACCTTACTTTCCCATCTGAAAATGAGAGGTGGTCTCAAAACCCACCTTCTAAAGCCTTCTTTAAAGAGGTGGGCTCAAAACCCACCTTCTAAAGCCGCCTTTAGCTTGAAGTAAAACAGTCAGCAGAGCAGCTATGGGAAGTGGGAGAACCAAACCCCTGCACACCCTAGACACTTTCCTCTGTAAATGGATCTGGAGCGCAGAAACCATTTACAGAGGAAAAAACCCCTCAGGGCTCCCATCAACTCTGAGCCAAGCAAAGGGAAAGAAATGAGTTCTCTAGTGCCCCCTGAGGCCCCCAAATCTATCTCATCTGTCTCTCACTGAGATAGATGTGAGGGTGGTTTATATTCTTCTCCTCCCTGCAGACAGTATGGCCGCACTTGGGCCCAGTCTGGATACTAGAGCATACACAGGGGTGCATGGGAGCAGCTGCTGTCCTGCAGAGTGGATGCGAGGACAGGGTGCAGTTCTCTCCCTCAAGGCTCAAATTATTGTAGAAATGTTTTGCACCCTCAGGGCCACCAGAGCTAAGTAGCACACAGGCCTTAAGTGCAGTCTCACCCATTCCACGTCCCAAGGGTATGTCAGCAGGGGTGGAGTGAGGAGCCCCTTGTGCTCATGTGTGTCAATGCTGTGTGAGGGGTGTTCGTGTGCTTATGTGTGCCTGCCCTGGCCTCCTGCCATTCACTTTAGCTGACACTCAGCACAAATACGGTGTGAAGGCCTCAGGGACCCATGTGCCTTACTCTGGGAATCTGGGCCTTCATTGGTCCAGCCCAGCAGTGCTGGTTAGAGTTCACTCTGTGTACAATTCACAGGCACTGTGAGCCCTAGGGCCAGAGCCCACCAGGAAGTCCTGATAGGGGCACTAGGCTATGCTGTCTGCAGAGCTTTGGGGCAGAGGTAATCCCCAAGTTGGGAGAGGAGTGGGTACAGGTGGGGTCTCTGCCAGACTGCCAGGTGGAAACAAGAGGACATCTGGGCAGTTCCTTCACAAAGAAAACCTTGGGTGGGATGTGCTGAATCATCACGGATGGTGCTGGAGGGAAAAGGAAAGGGCTAGAAGGGGTCAGGTGGTCAGCTGCTGCTCTGACTCACCTGAGAGCCCCCTCAGCTGTTCAGGCTGCAGGGTGGATTCTCAGTGCTGGGGTAGTGCCTTTCCTGACACACCCTGGCACATGGCAGGTACCAGTGTCTTAAGGACTGTCCATGGGGCAACCCAATGTGGCCATGGGTGGATGCAGCTCATACCCTGATCTGGTACCTGCTGGGCTCTGGGCTCTCTGAGCCATTCCTAACTTGACATGGCTACCCTGTCCCTGAGCAGCACCATTGGCTGACTGCTCCCCTCTGCTACCACCTGCCCTGGAATCTCTACATACCTTCCTGTCCCCAGAAGCTTATTAAGAGTTGGACTACAGATCTGGGAGGCTGAGGCAGGAGGATCACAAGTTCCAGGCCAGCCTTAGCAACATAGCCGGCAATGTAAGCAACTTACAAGACCCTCTCTCTAAATAAAAAAATTAAAAGGGTTGGGGATGTAGCTCATTGGTAAAGTACCTCTGAGTTCAATCCTCATTACTGAAAAAAGAGGGTACTGCCACAAGTACCCTCCTCATCAGAGAGAGATACCTGAAAGTCTTCTGCTGAAGAAGCCTAGGTAGACATCCTTGGTCTTCAGCAAGCACTGCCCAAGCTGGAAGGTAAGGTTAGATCTAAGGGTGCATAAGTGGGATGTGGTGCTGTTCTGAGGACCCTGCCACTGACACAAGGGTGAGGCAGAGTGCCCACGGACACACAGCGACAGGCAGTGGTCACACCATAGAGGGTCTGAGATCCTGCAGACCAAGTGCTGGCTGCCTGAGATATCCTGATGCTTATCCATGTTTCTCCTGTGAAGTGCCTTCTCTGTCCACCAGCGAGGGCTCGTGGGGAATTTTTGCTGTCTGGGGCCCCACAGGGCAGGATTCAGGCCTAGGAGAAGCAGATATGGAAGCTCAAAATAGAGAAAACTAGTCAGAGTTACCTGGGAACAGCCTTGGCCTTCTCCTGGGTAGAAGGACACAAGAAAAAGCTAAAAGCCACCTGCCGAGAGCCTGACACTGATGGTGGCCCAGGTGCAGGCCGGTGTACCAGATGCCCCCCAATGTCTCATATCCTTGCCCCAGTGTGGCCTGAGTCAACCTGCACACGGCATTTGGGGTGGAGCAGTGGTAAGTGTTCAGGAACAGAACACAGAACAGCAGCATACACTCAGGTGAGTGACAGGGAGCAGTGGTGCGCACACAGGTGTGTACCCGGGGACAACATGTGGGTGTTCAATGCAGAGTGCCTGACGTGGAGCATGCTCCCTCACACAGCCTAAGGCTGCCCAGTTGTCTGGGGCTGTCCCTTCAGTGTTTCTTCATGCTATAATACTGTCACCTTGTGCTCAGTAGGTCACACCTCTGAACCAGCTGCATCAAGAAGAGGGCATGGGGGCTAGGGAGGGGGCTCAAGCGGTCATGTGCTCGCCTGGCATGCGCAGGGCGCTGGGTTTGATCCTCAGCACCACATAAAAATAAAATGAAGATGTTGTGTTCACCGAAAACTGAAAAATAAATATTAAAAAAAAGGAAGAGGGCATGAACACGTGAGACTCCACCTGGAGGGCCAGCAGCCCCTTCATCAACACCGGTGTCTTTGTCATGTCGGGATTGTTGGAGGTAGGAAGCTTGGGTGGACCAGATCACTGTCCTGGCTTCCTGATGTATAGACCGAGTCTGACTCCGGGCTCCCATTGCCACCCAGCCCCAGTCCTTGGGGGGCAGGTTGACAATGACATCCTTTGAGGTGCACTGGTGGCTTTGTGCATGGATGTCCGGTGAGGCCCTCTGGATGTGTAAGTTCCTATTCCTGACTAGCCAGGCTCCCCTGGGACCATCTCATCTCCTGAACTGTGTGAGGGCAGGTGGGGCAGCCCTGAGTGCTGTTCCCTGGGACCAGGACTCTGCTGCTGGATGGCCATGACCCCAGCTGTGGCCCCAGGTGGGGATGTGTTGAGGCCCTGTGCAGAGCCCAGATGCAGAGGCTCATGACCTGATGACAGCCATCTGGAAGGAATGGTGCACACATCTGCAGCCGTACTTCACCCATCTGCATGAACGGTCAACACAGGGCCTTGGGAACCCAGGCAGGGCTCATCTATGGCTGCTCACTCCAGTGGTGTGTGGGCATTTGCAGGCCAGGTCCAGGGGCTGCCCAGTTCCCTAGAACCTAGCCTGTGATGGCAGGAGGGACTCAGGGCCCTGGGCACCATCTAGCCTTCTGAACAGTGCAGTTCCTACTCCCACCCCAGCCCCCACCTGCAGCACTGAGGCCGAGAGTAATAAAACACCCACCTCACAGGAGACAGCTTTATCTTGTTGATCGGAAGTCTGCCAGCCCAATTTATGATGGAACATAAGATCTCCAAATCTGAATTTATGTGCCGGAGTATAACGAGAGGTCAATGAGATTGAAAGTGGGCTCCTGAGAGGAGCTGGCAGGCTCACTCCCAGGTGCTGTAAGGAAACTTCACAGTCTTTGTCCCCAACTCCAGCCTGGCCCAAGAGGGAAGGGACCGCCAAGGAGAGCCCTGCCTGAGAGGCATGCCGTTTGGTGTAAGTGGGAGAGAGAGGGACTCTGTCGGGCGGGGCCACAGCTATGGCAGGAGTCTTGGAGAGGGCCAGCCTGGACCATCTGTGCTGAGGATGCAGATCTTGTGCCTGGTCTCAGGCCTGGCCCTCAGCCGTGGGCGAGCCCCTGGCTCAGAACAGTGACAGCAGAGCTCTGGCTCTGCCCCAGGGATCCACCACCAAGTGGAGTTGCCATGGGTGACCATGAACCCATGGCCCCCACCTAAGCCCTCTGGAGCCCTCTGTCCTCATCACCCCCTGGAGTCAGGGGTGGGGTAGGAGGAGGGTTGGCTCTGTCTGGGGTGGGCACCTGGCCAGCAGGAGGCTGGCTTTCTGTGCCCCAGGGCAGACCCTGACTTTAGGATTTATACAAATAAATGAAAAGTGCTGGCAGCCCTGATCTGATTACAGCCATTCATTCTCTGGTCGTTAATAATTTGTGCAATAAAGGGTTGCGGCTGCTCCAGTGTGGGGGTGGCTTCGGCTCAGCCTTCCCTTGGCGCCGGCTTCGGGAGCTGGAAACATGAATTATTAGTTTCTTATCGCTCAGACCACCATCGCTCATGCTGCCAGGACCTGGTGGGAGCTGGCAGAGGTCCCCCGCCTCCTCTGCTGGCCCTGAGCTGCTGCTTCTCTTGGAGACTCCCAGTGGGGCTCAGCACTACCCCACCCAGCCCTTCTGGGAGTGTGACCCCTGGAGCAGGAGGCTGCAACAGGCATGGGAGCTGCAGTGCTGTGCTCTGAGCCTCAGATCCTCTCTGTGAGTGAAGCCAGACCTCACATGCCAGCAAAGCACTGGCCCAGGGAGGGTGGGGTCCTTATCAGGGTGCTCTCCAAGGGGCACAGACTGCCTAGTCCCTGGCCAGAGAGGAGAGGAAGTCCCCTCTGGGAGCCACAGTGCCTTAGGCAGTCAGAGCTCCATCACCTGCAGGACAGCCAGGGGCTTGAGGAGACCCTGAGGAAAGGGATGGTGCTGGCTAGGGTCTGGGTGGGGGTATGGGGAGCCTTCTCTGGGCTTTGTGCCTGGTCTCCTGGGCTTTTTGTCTGCACCTCCAAGTACAGCTGCTGAGGTGTGTGGGCTGGGGGCTGAACTCCAAGGCCACAGCCCAGATGGTGACCAGGTGGTTACCTGTCACAGAAGCACGCACCCTCCTGCAAGGCTCCCAGCCAAGCTGGGGAGTGCAAGGCTAAGGCAAAGCTGGGGTGTGGGAGGAATGGGGACCTGGCACCCACCTCTGCTTCTTGCCTGTCAAGCCCCTCCAGGTGCCTCCTGGGCTGCAGCCCTACTTCATCTCTGTGAGGATGTGGAACCTAGAGGGTAGGCCTTGTGCCCAGGGCTGTTTGCCCACCAGTTCCTGGCTGTGTGGCCTTGGAGAGACTGTCAGTTCTTCCAACCTCAGTCTGTAAAATGGGAATGAGGATAAAAGGAGACAAAATTAGTATGTACTGAGTGTCTGGGGTGTGTGCAGGTGTCATAGGTGGAGTGGGGTGGCCCCGGCAGCCCTGCATGCTGGGCAGTCCCATCCTTCAGGCTTCAAAAAGTCTGACCACATTCCATCTGCTTTCTTTTTTCTTAACGTCTGGACAGAGTTGTAGTGAATGTCCCAATGTACTTGTCTCCTCCCAGGTCATCTCTGTCATTTCTGGGTCACCTTCAGTTGACTGGTTTCCTCTTTTCCTGATGGGCTGTGTTTTCTGCTTCTTTGCACACACTCTCTCTCTCTCTTCCCTTCCGTCCCTCCCTCCATGTTTATTTTGTTTATTTATCTTTATGTGGTGCTGAGGATCAAACCCAGGGCCTCATATATGCTACACCTCATCTCTGAGCTAGCCCTCTCACAGTGTCTGGGCTGCACAACATAGCTGACCCCATGCCCTCTGCAACCTGCTGAACACACCCTCAGCCCCAACAGCTGCCAACCCACTTTTTTTTTTTTGGTAGTACAGATGGACAGAATGCCTTTATTTTATTTGTTTATTTTTGTGTGGTACAAAGGATGGAATCCAGTGCTCACACATGCTAGGCAAGCGCTCTGCTACTGAGCTATAGCCCTGCCAATCCAATTTTGCTATGGTGTTTTGGTTAGGTCTGGGACTTCCTGAACATTCCCCAGGGAGAGATTGAAGGGGCTCTGTGGGCAGGGGCTGGGAGGCTGCAGCCCCTGCAGCAGCCAAGTCTGGCTACTTTCTACCTCTAGGGCATAGACTTTCTTCCACCTGCTGTGGCAGAACAGGAAGCCCCCACCCTGCACCTGGCACTGAAGACCACTCATCAGGGCCTGAGACACAGAGCAGCCCTGGGGTCCCTCTTTCTAACCCTCTGCATCCTTGATGCCAGTTTTGAATGCCATTTCTGCCAGGAAGCTTCCTGGATCCTCCAGTCAGAAAGCATCCTGTTCCTGGAGCTTCTGAACACATCCAAACCGTGGTATTCTGACTCCCACAGAAATCCTGTCTTCCTCTAACTGGACGGGAGCCCCAGTGGATGGCAATCTGGCATTCTTGGCTGATGGTTCTTTAACTGATACCAGAAGAGAAGAGCCAACCAAGGGCACGGTCCTTCTGGCTGGGCTGTGGGCAGGGCTGAGGTCTGCGGGATATCTGAAGGTCCGGAGGCTCCAGGCTTTCCACAGCCCCAGGCTGGGCTCTCAGAGGGCTGTTCCTGCTTGGGTCTGCCCTTCCCCATTTTTCTGGTCCCTCTGCTCCTGTTCCCTGTGGCCTGTCTGGCCACCTCCCTGCTACCACACCACACCCTCTACCTCAGATGGCTTCCTCCCGGCCCCAGCTCACACACACACAGAATCCCTTACCCCGGGAGCATTCCAGGCATGCATAGTCCACTGACTTGGCCCTGGCCAGGCTGTGCATTAACACAAAGACAGCTGGCTGGGTTTCCCTCACCCAGGTCTGGAGCCCCTGAATGGGGAGCCCCCACCCCCACTCCGTGTGGTCGCCTCTAGACTGATTTCATTTATCACTGACCGAGGATGAGTAATTTTATTGTGAAGCACAGTTCAGGGTGATAGATGAGGGAGCAGGGCAGGTGGTCACCTTGCTGTCTTCCTCTCCAGAGGGTGGTGGGAAGGGGAATCCTGCCTCTCCATAAGTGGAGACTGGCAGTTGGGGAGGAAAGAGCCCCGTCAGGGTGGCTGGCCACTCCAGATGGGAGTGAGGAGGCAGGGAAGGCAGACCAGGTCTCCCTGTCCAGATAGGGCAAAACCAGGACATAGCCATCCCCCACGTCCTGATTAGGGCTGAGGGCCCTACAGGTGGGAGTATGGAGGGGCAGATGTGTAACTCCAGCATCCAAACAGAAAAAGTGGGGATGCTTTCCTCTGAAATTTGCCACAGCAATCAGCTTCTCTTTGAATCCATGTGTTTCTGTTTGGTTTCCTTTTTTTTTTTTTTTTTTTTAATTTGCAGTACTGTGAACTGAACTCACTGAGCCACACCCCCAGCCCTTGTCATTTTTAAATTTTGAGACAGGATCTTGCTAAGTTGCCCAGGCTGGCCTTGAACTTGAGATCCTCTGTCCTCAACCCTGCTAATCCACTGTTTTTAACAATGCCCATCTTACCAGCTACTGCATACCCACACTTCAAAGTAACACTTGTCGGCTGGGGCTGGAGCTGGGGCTCAGTGGTAGAGCACTTGCTTAGCAGGTGGGAGGCAGTAGGTTCCATTCTCAGCACCACACAAAAATAAACAAAATAAAAGGTATTGTGTCCATCTACAACTAAGAAAAATAAACAAAGTAACACTTACCATTGGTTACTTCCAGGTGTTTGGTGAGGGACCCTGCATTGCTGCCGGTGGGATTTGGGGTTCGGGCCTGCCCACCCACTCCAAGGTCCCTGGCCTGGGTGGGATGTGTGTGGCTGGGTGGGTGGAAGCTGGGAGGCACAGGTGCCAAGGAGCAAGCTCACCCCGACTGCTTATGGTGGACAAGGTTCTGGGGTCTGGGAGGGCTGAGCAGACCCAGGACTTCCCTCCACTTTGGTCAGCCAGTAGCCTCCCTCTGGCAGGCAGGTTAGCCCCCTGGCTGGACATGGGTCAGACAGTCCTGCAGGACTTCTCAATCTTGGCTGAGAAGCGTGGATGGTGGGCGCCTCGATGTGTGACAGTCCCTGTCAGTCACAATGGTTGTGGGCCCAGAGAGAAGCTGGGGCGCCGATGGGAGGGGGCGCTGGCTGGTGGAGCTGTCCCCAGCCGCTGGCTACGTCCCCGGAGGCTGGCGGCTGCGGCGCCAGGCGCGTCCGGGAAGTCTGGGCAGCCGCACCGCCACTGCCCCTGGCCTGCCCCTAGCCTGCCCCCGTGGGCTTAACCCTTAATCTCTCTGGGCTAACCCTCATGCCCAGGCCTGGCTTAACCCTTAGGTCTCCACTGGTCTAACACTTCTGTCTCAGGGACTAGCTGACATCCGCTGTGCCTAAGTTGGCCCCAGTGGGCAGCCCAGGAGCAGCACCTACTGGAGCTTCAGGCTGGAGAAAGACGCTGGCCCAGCTCACTGAGGACACTGCCTCTCCCTCCTGCCCCCTTTTCCGAGGGTCTGCAGTCAGGCCTGCTGTCTTCCCCTTGTACCATAGGGACGCAGTGAGGGCACACTGGATAATGACAATTTCTGCTAAAATTGTTAGTATGCTGGGCTCCCTACCCAGCTCTTTGTGCAAATCATGAAGCTTGTCAAGATGGCCTGCCAAGGAAACTGAGGCTCTGAGAGGCCAGGACTTGGCTCAGCTCTGGCAGGTGGTAGAGCTGGATCCTGCCTCCTGCACCAGGGCTAAAGGCATTCCCTCCCCTCTCTCCTGGCCCCTGCCCCTTCCTCTTCTCCCTCCCAAGCAGATGGTGCAGGAATTGAAATGGACTTGTGGGGAGGTGGGCCTCTGGATTCTCAGAGTCTCTGAGGAGGGTCTGCAGATGATGAATCCCTGGGAGTGGGAGTATCTTTGGATCTCAAGGAGGAAGAGTTAACAGTCATGAAACCCTGAGAAAATGGCCTGCAGCAGTTCCAATCAGGTGAGACTCAACCTCTCTTTGACTCTGGATGGGCTAAGGGGTAGACATTGTACCAACACCTGTTGCCCACTGCAATGCCAGCTTGAGTTCTCACACAAGACTGGCATTTGAACCATAGATAGGAGCCTTAAAAATAACATAAAGGTCGGCTGCTGTGGCACGTGCCTATGATCGCAGAGACTTGGTCCAGAGTTATTAGGATAATGAATTTGAGGCCACCCTTGGTTACTTAGCAAGACCCTGTCTCAAAAATAAAACAAAACAAAATCAAAAAACAAAATACACACACACACACACACACACACACACACACACATACAGAGAGAGAGAGAGAAGACTAAGGATGTTGATCAGTGGTAAAAAACCGGTATTAAATCCCCAGCACAAACAAACAAACAAACAACAAAAACTAGAACTTTAAGGGGTTAAGGTGTAGTTTAGTGGTAGAGCACTGCCCAGCATGCTCTACCATGAGGCCTGGGTTCAATACCCAGCACCAGGGAAAACAAAAGAAAATAAGACATAAGGAACAGAATTCATTGGTCAGCCAGAGAATGACAGGAAAGGCTTGGGCACACTACTGGAGACAAGGGAGAGAGAGAGGTGCTCCAAATTAGGGCTCCTAGGGTTTCCACAGCCTCAGCCTCTCTACTACACGTATTCAGTTCCCCAGGACTCGGCTGAGGTCTGGGTAGCAAGTGTGTGCAAGAGGATGTGGGCCTTCAGCCCCCTCCAGTCAAGGAGAGGTTGAGTCTCACCTGATCAGAACTGCTGCAGTCCATTTTCTCTGGGTTTCTTTGTTGAGGCTTGGGAGGTCTCAGCACAGCTGTGGCCCACAGGTTGGACAGGGATACCTGGGACCCAGAGTCCTGTAGCACCTGCAGGGCAGTCCCAAACCATCTTCCTGGCTCCTGTGCATTTTAGGTGGGTGGTGGCTGGCTAAATTTCTCAGCATCTCCCCAAATGTCCCCCTCACTTGTGACCTTGGATTCAATACCCAGTCTCATCCTAGGTGGAGACAGCTGGATTTGCTGAACTATGAGAACTCTCTCCATTTTTCTGAGCAGGAAAGAAAAGAGGGTGGGAAACTGGTTTCTGAGAGCCAGATCACATGCCAGGAGGACCTCTGGCTGCATACAGTCACCTCTTGCAGTAGGAGGACAGTAGATTGAGCACATGTGGAGGGGCTGGGGTCCAAGAGACTGACCATGAGGGACAACTCTGCACCCAGCCAAGGTCTGCATCTTATGCCACTATCAAAGCCTACTGGTGGGTGAGGATAATTCCATGGGTTATGCTGCACTGCTGCCTACGGTACATTTTTAAAACTGGCAAGAGTGGGTTGGCCTTGACTCAGAGGATAGTGCTGGATCTGCTCCTGAAGGCAGTGGAGCCCACTGCCCATGCAGGGTGAGATACCTGCAAACTTCTCTTCCTAGACAACTGACTGACTGATGGCTGAGTGCGGGGCACATATGGCCTGCATGGCTTATTTTTTTATTTTTTTGAGATAGTATTCACATTACAGGGGCTGGGGTTGTGGCTCAGCCATAGAGTGCCTGCTTAGCGTATGTAGGGCCCTGGGTTTCATCCTCAGCACCACAAAAAATAAATAAACAAAATAAAGGTATTGTGGTCAACTACAACTAAAAAAATATTTAAAAATTCACACAATATAAATTTAAGCTCAAAGTGAAAAATTCAGTGGTGCTTTTTGCATTCACAGTGTTGTACAACTTGAAATTTTGCCTAACTCTTGACACATTTCGTAGCACCAAGCAGTCACCCCTGTTCTTCCTTCCCTCGAGCTGGGTAACCACAACTCTATTTTCTGTTTCTATGGATTTGTCTTTTCTGGACTCTTTTCTAGATGGAGTCCTGCACTAGGTGTCTGTTTTTGCTGATCATACTGTTTTCAGAGTTCATCCATGTTGAAGCATGTGTCAAACTTTATTCCCTTTGGGGCTGAATAGCATTCACCCTGTGGATGGACCACAGTTGTATCATTCACCCACTGACGGCCCTGGGGCGCTCCCACTGTATGGCCATTGTGGGCAATGAGGTTGTCGACATTAAGTTTTGTTGAGCAATAGTTTCAGTCCTTTCTGGCAGGTGCCGGAGACTGGAATTGTGTGTCCTGTGTGATTCTGTGCTTAACTTTTGTGAGAAGTTGCCCTTCCACATTTCATAACCTCACCAGTCATACAAGAGGGTTCTAACTTCTCCACATCCTCATCAACACCTGTTATTTTACTTTTTGAAATTTAGCATTCTAGCAGATTTGGAGTGATACCTGGAGTGCTGGTTTTGTGTTTATTTTTCCCATCATTCAGGGGCTTCAGAAGGTGGAGTTTACCAGTGGGGTGGAAAATGAAAGTGTCCTGCCAGGAATGGGGTGAGATGGGGGTAACAGGCCTATGGAGATCACAAAATGCGCTGAGGAGGCCAGGTGCTTGCTGTTGACAGGAGCTCTCACTGATGGACCAGCATGAGAGACAGCCCTTCTTCCTCTATCCCATAGTCCCTGCAAAGCTGGGTCAGTCCCTAGATGTGTGCACATGCTCAGATCTGCAAACCTGCACCCTAGGGTCACAGAGTCAATGCAGTGTCTCCCAGAGTGTGGGGAGGGACTCAGGGCAGGAGTCCTGACCAAACAGCTATGGACAGATCCTTCCTGGAACATGAGTCTGGAATTAGTGTCCAGAAAAAAAAGCCCACACTTTGGGAGCCTTGCTATTGTTAAGGCATTTGTCTTTTCTGTGAAGCATACTGATTCCTCACCCTTACTTTCTACATATACTCTGGAAATTCCTACACCCACTTGGGCAATGCTACAGGAATTCAGGCAGGTGCAACAGGGCTGGGAGGAGAATTTCTGCCCCCTGGGAGCTGTGTGGGAAGCTGGGCAGGTGTCAGCTTTGGACAGGGTCATGGGCTTGGTCACCTTGTGTAAGAGCTTGTGCATCTAGGGAGGCCATGATGGTAGGGGACCCTCTGGTGCAGGTGGCACTGGGGGCCAGCACCTAAACCTCAGGCTCTTTCTTGGATTTCTCTTGGAAGTGAGCAGAAGGAAGGACACAATGTGGGGACATTTCCTGTACTAGATGTTGATGGGAGAGTGTCAGGTGAACCTCATTGATGGTGTGTGGGAAGGGACCCCACGCTCAGATGCTCAGCCCCCGACTCTGGAGGACCACAGAGAGAAGATGTGTTCTGCTAGAGGCTGTGCTGGTTCCGACTGCCAGGCCCTCCTCTCTGCCACTGTGATCACTTCCCCATGGGACTCCAGAGCCCAGGCACAGGCAGAGAGGGCTCCAAAGGTGGGAGGGCTTGTTTCCTACCACCAGACCCTGAGACTGGAGGCCAGCATCCTGCTCAGCTGTATTCCCTGCTCTCTGAGCCTCCGCCTGCTTTGTCGATCCAGGTTTTTTCATTTTCATGGCTGGGTTCTGTCTGGTGACATGAAAGTGAGAGGAATACAGGCTGCAGTGGTCTAGCAGGAAGCCCATCTATCTCCCTAAGGGAGCCCTCACTTCCCAGATCCTGGGTCTAGCTGCTGCAAGCTGTACAGAAGGGTCAGTGTGCCCTCTGGTGGCCAGTTCTGTCCTTGCAGGCTGAGGGAAAGAAGCAGAGAACCCCTCCTTAGGCCTGACCTCTGACTCTGTTCAGCTTAGCCCCCAGCTCAGTGTCCAACCTTGTCTTTGACAGGGTAAAAACATTCTGGCTTTACTTTCATCCTCAGGGAAGCCACTTACTATGTGCTGAGGCAGCCCCAGAAGAGTCTGGTCTGTCCACAGGGGCCCAGGTCTGTCCACAGCCACAGAAGGGAGCTTGGAAGTGGAGTTCCCAGCCTAGCCTTCAAAAGAGACTGCAGCCCCAGCCACAGAGACCTGGGGCCTGGGTAGCTGCCAAACCACACCTCAGATTCTGATCCAAAGCAGGAGTAAGATAATCAATGCTTATTGTTTTATGTTTGGGGCATGGGGCCAGAAACATGCCACCCTGAAGCATGTCTTTGGCATATTTCAAGGTGAAATACCGAGAAGCTGCTGAAAAGATGCCCTTTGTAACTGAGATTTACATCCATCCATACTAGGAAAAATGGCAGATGCAGGTAGGACTTCCTGTTTGACACTCATTCCCTTTCTGCCTGGAAGAGTTTCTTCTGCAGAAAGAAGATGGGGTTCTGACACCTGCCCAGTCCAAGGTGGTCACAAGTGCCTGTGCTGTGGAAGTTATCAGACCATAGGACAACCCTGGCTCCCTCTGCACCTCCCCCAAGCTTCTGCAGCCAGCACCACTGCCTGGGCCCTAGGAACCCAAAGCCCCCATGCACCATCCTGCCCCTCCCTGGGCCTCTTAGAGGAGTGTGTGCCTCCTGTGTTTAGGCATATAGTGCCTAAATTACCATGTAAGTTCCCTATTAATCTGTCTGTTGTTCCGTTTCCTTTGTAGCTTAAAATGATCAAAACTTGAGAGGGAAAAGAATAAGTCAAGAATTTCCCTGCAGGGCTACTGGGTTGCATGGTAACAGGTGACTCACCCAGGAGAATGGATGCTCCTGATGATGAGGGCAGTGCAAAGACTTGTTTGAGAGCACAAGGCTGCTTGGTGTGTGTAATCATGAGAGGCAGCGTGTGAGACGGTGGCTGCTCATGAACTCCTGACACTTCACCACACAGGCACCTTCCTGGGCCAAGGAGCATGTGCTCTAGAGGGAAACAGACCATGAACAAAAACCACAATGCACAGGAAGATTCAGATCATAGTTCAGGGAAGGAAATACCAAGGAGATGTGTGCAGGGCCTGGGAAGTGAGGTCGGATGGTCAGGCAAGTCCTTGGAAGGAGTGACATTTGAATGAAAGGGGTTGGGGAGATAAGAAGGATAGAGAATGAAACAGACTTTATTATTACTGTGTGAATCTATATGACTGCATGACATATGCATATGACTGCATGACATATGACTACCACACCTTGTGGATGAGGAGACAGAAGTTCCAAAAACTAAGGCAGCTTGTCTGAGTCCCACAGCTACACAGATGGTGAGTACCTAGGTCCACTGGTCCAAGGTCAACCCAAGGTGACTACATCTTCCCCCATGCCTGACTGTAAGGGAAAAGCCAGCTTAGGTGCCATAGGTATTAAAGGCCACATGGATAGTGGGTACCCAACTGCCTGGCCTTAGGTCACTCTCCCTCCTAGGCAGGCTGTGCCTATACAATGCCAAGAGAAAATGCTGAGCATGTGAACACTCTTGTGGGTCTGTGGAGTTGGAGCACCTGGATTACTCTGTCTACTCTGTCTCAGTGGGTCCACAAAGCAAAGCAAACCAGGTATTTGCATGCCCAATTTCCAGATGAGAGAACTGAGGCTCCAACAATGAATGGATGAACAATCATGGTCACAGTTAGTTGCTGGGCGACCCATCCCCTGGCTCTTTCCACAGATCCTCATCCCTGTGGCCCATGTCATTGAATCATTAATCCAATCACACATTCATTCGACAATCCCTTAGTGAACATAGCTGTGGTATGGGCCAACTGCTGAGTGGAGGAACATGAGGACCACCTACCCTGGAGGAATTCACAAACTGGTGGGGGACAATTTGGAATTTATACTACTGCTCCCCGCCTCAAGTTCCTGGAGGTCAGCACCACCCACGCAGACCAATAATGTCAGATGCAGCACAGGAATTTCCCCCTAAGCTTGGGATAAATTTAACCAACAGAAGCATCCATGTGATGCTTCAGCTGCCTGTGCTTGGCCACTTTGGCCAAGTCACAGTATTTCATTGACCCTCAGTGCCTCTGAGACCTGAGGGCTATGGTTGCCCATCTCACGGTGATTCTGAGAGACATACACAGTCTGCCCAGACTCCACATAGGCCAAAGGCAGCAGACCCAGACCTAAACTCACCCATCCGCTCCCATCTCTATACCCAGCTCAGACCTATATTGACCCTAGGGAGCAACAGCCTCACCACACAGCAGGTCTAAGCTGGGTAAGCCCCTCAATGTACAAGGAAGAATGTCAGGGTCCAGTAGCTGATGGGTCCTGGGATGAGACAAGGTTCTCAGAGTCAGAAGGGGGAGAGAGACTGGCTTTCTCTATAGCAAAAGTCATACCCCGGAATAGCACAGGTGGGTGTGGGGGATACTTAGGGAGGGGACTCTGGGGATCTAGAGGAGGGAGAGTGAAGTGGCTGTCAGGTCTGGGGGAGGGGAATCAAGTGGCTATTTGGGGCTCTGGTGGAAGGGAGAAGCAGAGCCAGTAGCTCTTCCTGAGTTGAGCAGGTTGACTCTCCCATCTGGTCCACGCCCCCAACTGCAAGACCTACAAAGGCACCAGGAGAGTATCCTCCACCAGGTCTGGACAGGAGACACCAATATTCTTCATCCCATAGTACTCTGACTCCCAGCCTGTACTTTCCATCTCACAGGTCCAAAAAAAGTTTTCAAGCCAACTAGAAACTTGAGCTTCTAGGAATATAGGTGACATAGTCACTGTCCACTGAAGTGCCCACTGACATTTAATGTTTGTGAACTTTATCCTTTCTTCCTGACACATCAGCTTCTTCAACAGGGTCTCTGTCATTCCTGGGTCATTTTCATTGTCTCCAACCTCATCTCCAGGGAATTTTCCTACTGTTGTCTGAATCCTTGAGAATCTCACAGAATGCCCAATCTTCATCCCCTCTTCAGGATGGGTTTCTATGGTTCTGAAGAGACCACATGTCATGACCTTGAATCAAAGCTCCCTCTGAGGCTCCTCAATGAGATATACACGAAGAACAGTTCTAAATCAACCTGGATCCCTCACACACATGAGATTGGATGACTCTCAAGGTAGCATTGACACGGTCTAGGAAGGTTGCTTCTTTCTCAAAAACATTTTGTTGTGCAAAGTCCTCAAGAGTCAAGAGATTGTTTAAAAGCACCTTGCATGAGAACTCCCTCCATCTGGGGTGACCTGAGGAAAATGCTCACTTATTTGGCCTTCTTGAAGAATTGTAGAGAGGCCATGGGAACATAAACACAGAGACATGGAAGAGAGTGCTAGGGTCACGGTCAGTCTTTCTGAATAACTGCCTAGTTACCTGGAATCTCAAACCAATCTGTTAGGTCAATAATTACACAGAATTACTCTAGACCACAGGGGCTCTATGCAGAAGGTATCTAGGCCTATTTCCTGGGGTTCCAGACATTCCTAATTTGTACCTGTTTTCCTCACATGATTATTACTACTCTCTTCTCCACTCCCAGTAACGTCCCAGTACAGATGATGAATTTTGATCACTCAATCTCAAATAACTGTCAAACAACTCAGTGATGATTATGATTAGAAGGAAGAATGAGATAAAGACAAGGACAATGATCATGACTGAATGATTTTCCTTAACTCATCACATCAGCTGTCTTTATCTACAGGCTGAATCTCTCCATTACACAATATTGTTTTCTCATTTTCTGAGGGCCAGGCCTGATGCTGAAGGCTAATAAACCCTACATGTCACTGACCTTGTAGATGAGCAAGATGGTATAAAAGATTTCATTCAGCGTTCAGGAGGGGGAGTCCCTGGGAGTTCCCTGAGCCACTTCTGCTTCTCTCCTGTTAGGGTGCATGTCTAACTCCTGCCTCTGGCCTTGGACTTCTCACATCCTGGGGACTGGTGCCAGGTTCCATCCTAGGAGTCTGGGCTGCAGCTGCTTCTTCCACAGCACCCCCATATGTGCATGACTCTCTGACTAATCAGGACCCAGAAGCTGTGGTTTCCCCTAGGGGCTGTCCCAGGTCTCAGGGAGAAAAAAGGGACTGTCCCTAAACATAGTATCACCAGCTATACCAATGCCCAGCCTCAGCTCCTCTCCCCCGCCCACCAGCTCCTGCACCTGCAGCAGATGTCTCACCACAGACCACATCCTCACAAGGTGACCACACTCAGAAATTTGGAAATTCAGATTTGGCGGGATCCTGGAGATCCTCACGGCGCTGGGCAGGGGATCTCCTCAGCTGTTGCAGCTGCAGCTCTAGATGCCCATGCCCTCCCCTGCTCCAGACTGATATACACTGAGAACTGGATTCTGGCAGTGAGAGAGGAGTCTGGGTCCAGCTGGCCCTTTTCTCAGTGTCCCTGGAGCCTGGAGTGTCTCTCCTTTTGAAAAGGGGTAGGTATGCTATTCCAGTGCTCCCCTGTCAGAAGGACTTGCGCTAGCCTCCTGCTGCCTCATTTCTACTCACAGTCCTCAGAGACTCTCCCTGTGGGTATAAGGTGCTCATTCTTCCTAGGCCCAGTTGTCCTCAGCTTCCTGTTCTTGCCATCTCCAATGGCTCTTCTCAACTCATGTGATTGTCCCACTGCAGGGTGGGGAATTGGGGATTCTGAGACAGAGGATGACAGTATTGTTCTGGGGACATAAGAATGGTTCTGAGTCTCAGAATTCTCAGTTAGGAGCTAGCTCTGTAGAACCAAGCCCCTTTGGAGAGGCTTCCAAGATCTTAAGAACACTGCCTCCTCTAGAAATATATGGGGAGGACAGTATTTCCTACGTCAGCTCTCTCCAGGAATTGGGAAAGACTCCTTTCTCCTAGTAGAATATATGCTATCACAGACTCACTGACCTGGAAGGGATATTCTAGTTCCTTCTGTTGATCACTTAGTAGAGGTACAGAGAGGGAGTTTTTCTTGCATAAAGCACACAGCAACTTTGTATAAATTCTGTGTCCTGGGACTTTAACAATATTAGCAAAGACCTGGGAGGACGAGACATTTTAAAACACCTGGCATGATGTGAAGCCTGAAACTGGATGGTGGTTTTTTAGGCAATTTTAATTCTGTAACTTCAATCTCTCCATCCAAGTTCTTAGAATGCCTGACATGGACAGTCCAATATGGGGCAGCAGAGACCAGACATGGGGAGCTGAGAGCTGGAAAGAGTTGAAGCTCTTCATGGGGGAGGCTAGACATCCAGTGGCAGGCTGCAGGGGTTGTTACAGAAGGAGGGATGCAGGGATACAATTCTGGTTCTGCATTCCTGCAGTGTTAGTTTTTCATCATTTTAACAAACACCAGAAATAATGAACTAATATGAATAAAAGGTCTCTTCTTCCTTTCAGGTGTCTACATTTTGGTCCATGAGCAGTTGACTACATCACTTTGACCCTGAAGTAATGGAGTCTATCATGTTGGGCAGCACATGGTAGAGAGGTTCTGCCCACCTCATGGCAGGTAAGGGTAAGAGGAAAAGAGAGAGGAATGGGGACTCCATTAACTCCTTGAAGGGCACACTATGACTGGAGACCTTCCAAAAGCCCCAGGTCTTAAAGGTTTTGCCATCTCAACACAGCCATTAAGCCAGACTGCAACATCAAAGATCCTTCTACCTGCACTCTCTGCTCTACTTCCTGCTCTAGAACTTGAGATGGCTTTTAAAAAACTTGTAAAAACAGACAAAAGTTAGAAATAGTGCAATGTTAGCAAAACAGAATCTTATAGTGTTTTGGTTTTTTATTACAATAATATTTCATGAGAGTGTTCATGTTTTTGCCATAGGACTATAGACAAGGGGCCTGGAAGGAAATGAAAAAAAATTTCATCCAAGACTTTCAAATCAGAATTAAGCTGGTTTGCCACATCACGTCCACAAGGAAGATGTGTTCAAAGGCAAAGACTAATCATAATTTTGTTCACAAATCTCAATTTAAAGGAGTCCTATGTAAGAAAAACACTTAGAAATTATATCCTTGCATGGACTTCAAAAATTGATCTTACAATTTTTTTTTAAAAAATAGATAATTAAAAATATTTTGTCCAGCAGAGCTGGACATCAGGCTAGCTGCTACTGTAACTTGGATCATTTATCTCCAGTCACATTTCAGCTAATTGCTGCATGGAACCATGTGATGATGCTTTGGACCCCAAGCACACTTTGTATTGTTTGGGATCCAGATTGGAGTCATGGAAGACAGAGTGTTGGACATGCACTACTCCTACCTAATGGATTCTTAACATCTTCAAACACACTTGGAGAACATTATTGAAAATATCCACATCCTTCAGCCCCAGCCATGGATGGAAATTGCCACCCACTTGGACAAGATGTCCCTTATAATTACAAATAATGCCAAACCCATAGTTTCTCCAGAAGCCAGTTTTTGAGTAAAAGGAAAAAAAAATGGTTGTCTCTGGGAACTTTCCCATCATAAATAATCTTTCAATCATACTGTCTAAAGATGATTGTGGAATATGTTTATTGGCCCCAAACTCTATTTGCTCAACACTGTTGCAGGAGTTCCATGGTAAACACCAGGTCAACTTCACAGAAGAAGTGCAAAGATTTATTATGAAATGGGAAGATCTTACCCTGAGGGCCAGAATAATTTAAAATTCTGAAGACGAAGGCAAAACCTTCAGATCACCTTTAGGGTACTTCCTGCTATAATTTCTCATCAGTTCCACTAGTTTGGCCTTATCAGGGTTGGAATCAGAATTAAAAAGTAGTACAACCACTTTGGTGTGCTGACTTGGGGTGGGACATGTCTTTCCTAAGTTTTCCAGAAACCTCACAAACATGTCAAAATGTCCAGATAATGGCACCAGTATATGACATTTTCATCTTTGACCTCTTTGTGTTTGTTCTTGGATCCAGGGAACTAGAAGGGAAAAAGCTACTTCAGGGAATTGGAGAGGAAGAACAGGTATCCAGACTTCTGGTTGATTCTGTTGGCCAGCTCCTGAGTTTCTAGTTCCTCATGCTCCACTAACTGGATCTTGCTGAAAATATTCTGTAGGTCTGCATGCCTCCTCACAGCAACTGACATCTTTCCTTTATACTTCCTGTGTACAAGCAGTAGGTTCAGAATGTACTCTTCCCCATACATGGGATTCACCACAGGGCGATAGCCACTCCAGATCTCCTTGAAGTCCATGATGCATATCCGGGTCTTGGTGGTGGCCTTGATCATTTCTACTACCTACATGATAATGTCAACCAAGGCTTCTATCTAGGCTGAGTCCATTCTTCTTGGGAGGGAGGGGTACAGTGTGGCTAACAGTCCACAGCCAAACACAAATTCTTCCCAGTCAGAAATTCTCATTGCAGAACTTCCTCTTGAGGGCAGGACTGAAACCTCATGAAGGAAGCAGGAATTCCTATGCATGGTCCTCTATGCATCTATGTGTTGCTGTATTTGCTCATTAGGATGATTTCTCAGTGGATCTGAATTGTGTGATAACTCTGCTCTGTAATTTGGCAACTGAGAATGTAGCTGTGCAGTTTGTACTGGTATCTTGGGTTTTTGTTCAGGGTGAGCATGATAGCTTAGTGAATCTTACTGTTCTGGAGATCTCAGATGTACACCTTCTTGTTCTGTTCAGAATGCTCATTAAAAAAGCTGATATATCTCACAAGACCCAAAACATTTCTGTAGTGATCAGTCCTGTCTGCCTGAAGAGCAGGGACTCAATGATATTTAAACTCCTCAGGAAACTCTTCAGATGATCTCTGTTGATGTAAAGATCATCATCTACTTCCAGATCACTGTCCAAGCAGTGCTCAAGCATATACTCAAGTATCATGAAAGTCTTCTGGGGTGGGTAAGTGCCATCCACACCCCATAGTGGCACAATTGGAAATGGTACAGGTGTGTCTTAACACTCACTAGAGAAAAACTCCACTTTCCCAGAAATTGTTTTAGGTCGTATTCTGAAGGCAGCCACAGCAGGAGTCTGAAGTATTTCTGGGTGGTCATGACTCCCACAAAGAGAAGTTTCCTGTCATGCGAGGCTGCCACTGGGCCAAGCCTTGTGGCCATAGCTGTGTCCTACAGACATTTTCTTGTGCCCCACAGGCTTGGGATCCTTTTGCCCACCAGCAGTCCTTCAGGCTAGTATGGCACCACTAACCCACTGGTTTCAGCTCTGAAGCACGGGGTAGGACAAGCCTGTGTGGCCAGCCCAAAGCCCAGCAGGAGTCAGATATGAGGCAACAAGCAGAGCTAGGCTTGCTAACTTGCCTGGAGCGATGCCCACACCAATCTGCCTATAGGGCCACTTTTACCGCCTATGTTCAGAAGCCCTCCCACCACAGCTCCCAGCGGCAGAGACTGGTTGCCCTCATGCTAGGAAGCCTGGTCCCAGCTTCTCAGCGGGTGCCTAGGGCCATCCTTGCCCATGGCAACCCTGGAGCTGATAACAGGCCTGGTGCCAAAGCTTCATTATGCACACCTGCCTGCACAACAGTGACCTGCTCCTTTAAGAAGGGAACATGCCCTGCTCCTGCAAGCTGCCTCTCCTGAGCAAGGCCACCATGACTATTCAAGCTTTGGCAAAGAAGTGTGGGGCCAATGAAAATTCATTGGCAATGGCACCTGCTCAGAGATCTTGGCCCTGTCCTTTGGTGCCCCGGCAGGCTCCACCCCTGTTCTCCATGTGGCCTAGACTGCTGCTGCTGCTGGTGCACATGGCTCACCATTGCCCTTTGATTTATTTTGAGTTAATTTTTGTGCAATGTGAGAAATAGGGTCTAGTTTTATTTTTCTACATATTCCACTATGACTTTCTATCATGCTGTTTCTGTGATAGAGTCAGAAGCTTATGGGGACCTGTGAAGCCATGAGCCAAAAATTAATCTTCCCTCCTATAACTTGTTCCTGTCACATAAAATGGTCACAGTAAAGAAGATCTGACCACCACAAATGGGACAGTTGCAGAGCACATTAGTGTTTCTTGTAGTTCTGCCCAGCATGAAATACTGAGGGGAGTCCTAAGACTTAAGAAGGGTAAGAGATGGGAACTTGAGAACCTGGGAAATTAATATCTCTGCTAAAGGTACTTACATAGCTGAACATAAATCCTAACAATGACATATCCTTGTATTTTAGTTTCTAACATATTATATTATAAATTAAAAACAGGAGAAAAAATTTCATAGTTTGAATCAATAATGAAAATGAACACAGAAATTCCAGTGTGCACATCATAATTGTGACAACAACATCATAAACAATAAGGAAGAGATGAGGGTAGGAGGAGAGGGAATATGGTAATAGAACTCAGGCATATGTTGGTATTGATGTAAAACACATAGAAACCAATATAAAAATAAATTTTAAATATAGATAAAAGGATATAAAAGGTAACAAAAGTGGTATGATAGGGAATAAATAAACCAATCAAAATGGAAGCTGCTAGAGGAGCAGTGAGGAACCTAAAACAAAGGAAAAAACACATGTAAAAAACAGCCCATTGGCAGAAGTCTTTCATTATCTGTGATGACATTAGATGGAACAGATGAGTCTTGGTTTCTAAATACCTAAGAAGCCTGCATCCACACAAAGTTTCACACAATTTCTCTACAATATTGCATTAGGGAGATAAGCTTGGGTTTGATGGATTCTCTTCTAACAGAAACAATGCACCTGGTAACACAAACTTGACCTGCCATGACTTCCCATGCTCTGTCAATGCCACCAATCTGAGACACAGGACAGGACACCTTTTGGCACAACTGGCACAGAATGAGGCTGGACACCCTTGCAATAGGCTCTCCAGTGACAGAAGATTTGGGGTCCTCAGGAGGTGGGCTGATACTCTGTGAAACCTAAACAAGAAAGGAGCAGTGGAGGGGCATTCAGAGGAATCCAGGAGAGAAGCTGGGGTTGTACAGAGTTCAGGAGTGAGGCCAGTCCTGGGAGTGAACAGGAGGAATGGGCATCAGGAGAGTTTAAACTTTGTCTGAGGTTGCAGTAACCACATTCTGAGGGTCAGACTAACACAGGGTCACCCCCAGGACACTGGCAAGAGCCAAAGCACAAGAGGACCTCACCTGTAAAATGCACTGAAGGAGGCTGATTGTATGTGTAAGCATGGCAGACCATGCTGGTTGAATTTCCTTAGGGAGAACATGCTAAGGTCCAGATGCTGTAGGAGAGAGCACAGTGTGAGAAGATGGGGCTCCTAGGAACTATTTCCTTCTCCCAGCATGACTGCATGTGCCTCCTGCTAATCTCAGAGGACTATTTATCACTGTCCAGAAGTCATCCCTGGGAAGGCTTCTCTATCCTAGGGTCCTCTAAAGATACCTACACAGTTTTCTCTGGCATTTCCTCCCACCTCTAGCCATACATACCTTTCCTTAAAAAGAATTTCCTATGTGGTCTTGCATGAGGGAGGGGGGCGCATGGTCACTTTTCCCTCCACCCTGGCTAAGGCTGTATACAACTCCCGGAAACCCAGAAGAAATGGGTCTCCCGCCATCAGGGGCGACTCTCCTCTACACTGCTGCAGTTGTATAAGATCTCCACTCCTATACCCAGGTGGGAGGCGTATCTTGCCTGGAGGGGCGAGTCCCCTCTACCCTGGCTGCTACAGTATATGAAGGTCTTCCCACTAGAGGGGGAAGTCTGCTGTACCCTGGCAGCAGCAGTATAGGAGCTCCCCCTGACATCCAAATGGGAAGGATCTCCCGCCTAGAGTGGTGAGTCCCCTCTACCCTGGCTGCAGCTGTGTATGAGCTCCCCAGACACCCAGATGAGAGGCATCTCCCACATGGAGGGGTGAGTCCTCTCTAACCTGGCTGCGGCAGTATACAAGCCAGGTGGTAGAGGTCTCCCACATGGAGGGCAAGTAACCTCTACCTCTATATGAACACCCCAACACCCAGTGAGAGGGCTCTCCTGCCTGGAGGGGCAAGTAGCCTTCTACCCTGGCTGGGGAAGTATTCTAGCTCACCCCAACTCCCAAGTGGGAGGGCTCTCCCACCTGGAGGGGCCAGTCACCTCTACTTTGGCTGGTGCCACATAAGGGCTCCCAGGCACTCTGGTTGGAGGTGACTCCCATCTAGAGGGGCAAGTACTCTCTATCCTGGCTGCGGGAGTATATGAGCTCCCCCTGACACCCAGATGGAAGGGGTCTCCTGCCTGCGATGGTGTAGGGGCTTCCCTAGACACTCAGGTGGGAGGGGTCTCCCACCTGGAGGGGCGAGTCCCCTCTACCATGGCTGCAGCGGTATATGAGCTCCCCCTGACACCCAGGTGGGAGGGGTCTCTTACCTGGAGGGGCGAGTCCCTGCTACTCTGGGTGCAGTGATATATGAGCTACCCCCAACATCAGGATGGAGGGGTCTCCTGCCTAGAGGGTCGAATCCCCTCTACTTTTGCTGCAGCGGTGTAGAAAATCCCCCAGACACCTAGATGGAGAGGTCTTTCGCATGGAGGGGCAAGTACCCTCTATCCTGGCTGTGGTGGTATCTGAGTATGCCGGACACATGGGGGAAGGAGTCTCCCGCCTGGAGGCGCCAATCACCTCTACCCTGGCTAAGGTGGTATACAAAATTCCAGTGACACCTAGGTGGGAGGGGTTTCCTCCCTGGAGGGGCAAGGCCCGTCTACCCTCTCTGCAGAGGGTATAAGAGTTCACTCAGACACCCAGGTGGAAGGGGTCTCCCGCCTGAAGGGGCAAGTACCCTCTACCTGGCTGCGGGGGTATATGAGCTCTGCGCGATGCCCAGATGGGAGAGGTCTCTTGCCTGGAGATGTGAGTCCTCTCTACCACATGGGGCAGTATGCTAGCTCCCCAACACCCAGTTGGAAGGGGTCTACAGCCTGGAGGAGCGAGTCCCTGCTACCCTGGCTACAGCTGTATACAAGCCCACCCACCACACACAGGTGAGAGGGGTCTCCCTGCTTGAGGTTAGAGTCCCCTCTACCCTGGCTAAGGCTGAATACAAGATCACCTTGACACCAACGTGGGAGAAGTCTCACGCCTGGAGGAGCTAGTCTCCTCTATTGGGGCTACAGCGGTATAAGAGCTCACCACGACACACAGTGGGGAAGGATCTTCTACCAGGAGGGGTAAGACCGCTCTACCTTGACTGCAACAGTATACAAGCTCCTGAAGACACCCAGGTAAGAGGGGTCTCCCGCCTGGAAGGGCAAGTTTCCTCTACCCTGGCTGCAGGGGTACAAGAGCCCCCTCTGACACCCAGAAAGGAAGGGTCTCCCGCCTGGAGGGGCGAATCCCCTCTACCCTGGCTGCAGAGGTATAAGAGTTCCCCCAGGCACCCAAGTGGGAGGGGTCTCCTGCTTTGAGGAGCAAGTGCACCCTATCCTGGCTGTGGAGGTATATGAGCTTCCCAGTCACCAAGGTGGGAGGGGCCTCTTCCCTGAAGGGGCGAGTCCCCTCTGCCCTGGCTGCATAAAAGCTCTTCCCCAATACCCAAATGGGAGGGGTCTCCCGCCTGAAGGGGCTAGTCCTCTCTTCCCTGGGTGTGGTGGTATACTAGCTTTCACTGACACCCAGGTGGGAAGGGTGACACCCTTCCTGGAGAAGCTAGTCCCCTCGATCCTGGCTGAGGCAGTATACAAACTCCCCCCAAACGCAGATGGGAGGGATCTTTCACTTGGAGGGGCGAGTCCTGTCTACCCTGGCTGCTAGGTATAAGAGATCCCCATGACACCCTGGTGGGAGGTGTCTCCTGCCTGGAGGGGCAAGTACCCTCAACCCTGGCTTCAGGGGTATATGGTATATCCCACTCATACACTCAGGTGGGAGGGGTCTCCCGCCTGAAGGGAAAAATCCCCTCTATCCTGGAGGCAGAGGTATAGGAGCCCCTCAGACACCCAAGTAGGAGGGGTCTCCCGCCTAGAGGGGAGAGTCCCCTCTACCCTGGCTAAGGTTGTATACCAACTTCCCAAGACACCCAGGTGGGAGGGGTCTCCTGCCTTGAGAAGTGGGTCCTCACTACCCTGGCTTCAGCGGTACATGGGATCCCCCACCCAGACACCCAAGTGGGAGTGGCCTCCTGCCTTTAGGAAAGAGTCCCCTTTACCCTGGTGGCAGGAATATAGGAGCCCCTCAGACACCCATATGGGAGGGGTCTCCTGCCTGGAGGGGCAAGTCCCCTCTAGCCTGGCTGAAGCTTTATAGGAGCTCTCCTGGACACCCAGATGGGAGGGGTCTCTCGAGTGGAGGGGCGAGTCCCCTCTACCCTCACTGAGTCTGTTTTATGCACCGCCGACACCCAGGTGAAGGGGGTCTCTGGCCTGGAGGGGCAAGTCCCCTTTACCCTGGCTGCAGCAGTATATGACCTCCTCCCAACACCTAGGTGGGAGGGGGCTTCTGCCTCGAGGTGCGACTACCCTCTACCCTGGCTTTGACTGTATAGGAGCTCTCTCTCTCTGACACCTAAGTGAGAGGGATCTCTCGACTGGAGGGGTGAGTCCCCTCTACCCTGGCTGCAGTGGTATATTAGCTTTTACTGAAACCCTGTTGGAAGGGGTCTCCTGCCTGGAGGGGTGAGTCCCCTCTACCCTGGTTGTGTCGATATAAGAACTCCCCCTGAAACCCAGGTGGGAGGAGTCTTCCGCCTAGAGGGGCGAGTTGCCTCTACCCCAGCTGCAGCTATATATGAGCCCCCCTCCCAGACACCCATGTGGGAGGGGACTCCTTCCTGGAGGGGCTAGTCCCCTCTACACTGGCTAAGGCCGAATACCTTAGGTGGGAGGGGCCTTCTGCCTGGAGGCGCTAACCCCCACTACCCTGGCTCTGCTGTATAGCAGCTACCGAGACAACCAGGTATGAGGAGTCTGCCGCCTGGAGGGTAGCATCCCCTCTACCCTGCATGTGGCGGTTTAGGAGCTCCCCTGGATATACAGGTGAAAGGGGTCTCTGGCCAAGAGGGGTGACTCCCTTCTACCCTGGCTGCAGCCGCATAGGAGCCCGTCCAGGACACCCAGGTGGGAGAGGTCTTCCGCCTGGAGGGATGAGGCCCCTCTCCCTTGACTGCAGAAGGTATATGAGCTCCCTCAGACACCCAGAAGAGAGGGATCTCCTGCCTAGAGGGGCGAGTTCCCTCTACCCTGGTGGTGGCAGTATATGGGTCCCCCCCATTCCCAAGTGGGAGGGGTCTTTTGCTTGGAGCAGCGAGTCTCCTCTACCTTGGCTGCTGGCTTATAGTAGCTTCCCCTGGCACCCTGGTGGGAGGGGTCTCCCACCTGGAGGGGCAAGTACCCTCAACTGAGTTGCGGTGGTATATGTGCTCTCCCTGACACCCAGGTGAGAAGGGGCTCCCGCCTGGAGGGGCGAGTTTTCTCTATCCTGGCTAAGTTGGTATACAATTTTCCCCTGACTCCTAGGTCAGAGTGGTCTTCTGCCTGGAGAGGCGAGTCTCCTCTACCTTGGCTTTGGAGGTATAGTAGCTCACCACTACACTCAGGTTGGAGCAGTCTCTCACTTGGAGGGGCGAATCCTCTCTATTTTGTCTGGTGCCATATGAGAGTTCTTAGGACACCCAGGTGTCCCTGGCTGCAGCAGTATTCAAGTTCTCCTCCAACACCCAAGTTAGAGGGGTCTACCAACAGGAGGGGAGAGTCCCCTCTACCCTGGCTGCAGAGGTATAGGAGCTTCACAATACACACAGGTGGGAGGGTTCCCCTACTGGAGGGGCGATTCCCTGCTACCCTGGCTGCAGCCATATATGACCCCTCCCACCGGGCACCCAGGTGTGAGTGGTCTGACGCCTGAGAGGCAAGTCCCCTCTACCAAGGCTAAGGCAGAATACAATCTGGGAAACCTAGGTGGGAGAGCTATGTTGTCTGGAGGAGCTAGTCCCCTTTCTCTGGATATGGCAGTGTATGAGCTCCCACAGACACCCAGGCGGGAGTGGTCTCCTGCATGGAAGAGGGAGTCCCCTCTACCCTGGCTGTGGCTGTATGCAAGCTCCCCCTGGCACCATGGTGGGAGGGGTCTACTGCCAGGAGGGGCAAGTACCCTCTACACTGGCTGCGGTGGTATATGAGCTCGCCCCAACACACAGGTGAGAGAGGTATCCCGCCTGGAGGGGCAAATACTCTCTACCCTGGCTAAGGTGGTATACAATCTCCCCCCACACATACACCCTGATGGGAGTGGTCTCCCCCTGGAGGTGGTGATATAGGACCCCCTGTCTGTGGTGATATAGGACCTCCCCCTGACACCCAGTTGGGAAGTGTCTTCCTCCTGGAGCAGAGAGTCCCCTCTACCCTGGCTTCAGAGATATACAGGTTCCCCCAGACATCCAGGTGGGAGGTGTCTCCCGCCTGGAGGGGCAAGTCCCCTCATGCCTGGCTAAGGCGGTATACAAGCTCCCCTAGAAACACAGGTGGGAGGGGTCTCCCGCCTGGAGTGGTAAGTCCCCTCTACCCTGCCCGCAGCTGTATATGGGCTCCCCTGACGACAAGGTTGTGAGATCTCCTGCCTAGTAAGGCGAGTCCCCGCTATCTTGTCTGCAGAAGTATAAGAGCAGCCCCCTCATAGCCAGATAGGAGGGGTCACCTACCTGGAGGGGCGTGTCCACTGTACCCTGGCTGCTGCAGTGTAGGAGCTCCCATGACAACCAAGTGTGAGGAGTCTCTAGCCTGGAGCTAGAGTCCCCTCTACACAGCCTGCAGCAGTATAGAAGTTTCCCTTAATACCCAGGTGGAAAGGGACTCCTGCCTGGAGAGGTGAGTCCCTGCTACCCTGGCTGCGGTGGTATATGAGCTCCCCTGGACACTCAGGTGGGAAGGGTCTCCCGCCTGAAGGTGCGAGTCTCCCCTCTACCCTGGTTGGGGCATCATACTAGCTCCCTCAGATACCAAGTTGGAAGGGTCCTCCCACCTGGAGAGGCAAGTCCCCTCTATCCTGGCTGTGGAGTTATATGATTTCCCCCAGACACCCAGGTGAAACGGGTGTCCTGCCTTGAGGGGCGAGTCCCTGCTACCCTTGCTGCAGCTTTATATGTGGCCCCTCCCCACACCCAAGTGGGAGGGGTCTCTTGCCTAGAGGGGAGAGTCTGCTCTACTCTGGCTGTGGCAGGATTAGAGCTCCACCTGAAAACCAGGTGAAAGGGGTCTCCCTCCTGGAGGGGCCAGTCCCTGCTACCCTGGCTGCAACTTTATACCTGACCCCCAACACCCAGATGTGAGTGGTCTCTGGCCTGGAGGAGCAACTCTTCTCTACCCTGGCTGCAGCAGTATATGAGCTCCCCCTGACACCCAGGTGGAATGGGTCTTCCACTTGGAGGGGCAAGTCCGCTCTACACTGGCTGCAGTGGATACAAGCTCTCCCAGACACCCAGGTGGGAGGGGTCTCCTGCATGGAGGGGTGAGTCCCCTCTACCATGGCTATGGTGTGTCAAGGGGAAGTTGTATACCGCCACAGCTATGGTAGAGGGGAACTCGCCCCTCTATATGGGAGACCCCTCCCACCTGGATGTTCAGGGGGAGCTCCTATACCGGCCAGGTAGAGGGGACTCAGCACTCCACGTGTTAGGTCCCTTCCACCTGGGTGTCTGCGGGAGCTCTTATACTGCCACAGGCAGGATAGAGGGGGCTGTACCCTCCAGGCAGCAGACTCCTCACAATTGGTTGTTATGGGAGCTCCTATACTGCAAGAGTCAGGGTGGAGGGGACTTGTTCCTTCAGGCAGGAAACCTTCCCTTACTGGGTGTTGGGGTTGGAGCTTTTATACCTCTGCAGCCAAGGTAGAGGGGACTCATCCCTCCAGATAGGAGACCCCTCCCACCTGGGTGTGTGTTGGGGGGAGCTCCTATACCATATAGCCAGGGTAGAGGGAACTTGCCCCTTCAGGCAGGAGACCCCTCCCACCAGGGTGTTAAGAGGAGCTCCTATACCACAGCAGCCAGGGAAGTGTGGACTCACCCCTCCATTCGGGAGACCACTCCCACGTCAGTGTCTGGGGAAGCTCTTATAGCGCTGCAGCCATGGTAGAGAGGACTTGCCCCTCTAGGCAGAAGACCCCTCAAACCTGGGTGTCAGGGAAAGCTCCTACACCTCTGCAGCCAGGTAGAGGGGACTGGCTCCTCCAGGAAAGAGACCCCTCCCACATGGGTATCCAGTGGAGGGCTCCTATACAGCTGCAGCCATGGTAGCAGGGACTCGCCCATCCAGACTAGAGACCCCTTTCACCTGGGTGTCTGGGGAACTCCTATACTCTGTAGGCAGAGTAGAGGGGCCTTGCCCCTGCAGGCCGGAGACCCCTCCCACCTGAATGGGAGAGCTAGAAACTGCCCCAACCAGGGTAGAGGGGACTTTTGCCTCCAGGCTGGAGACCCCTCGCCCATTGGTGTCCGGGGGAACTCCTACACTGCTGAAGCCAGGCTAGAGGGGACTCGACCTTCCAGGCAAGAGACCTCTCCCATCTGGGTGTCCTGGGGTGGGGGCTCATATACTACCACAGCCAGGGAAGCAGGGACTCGCCTCTCTAGGCTAGAGACTCCACCCACCTGTAGGTCAGGGAGCTAGTATACCGCCCCAACCAGGGTAGAAGGGACTTGCGCTTGCAGGCGGGAGACCCCTCCCTCCTGGGTATCGGAGGGGGCTCTTATATCCCTGCAGCAAGGGTAGAGGGGACTCACCCCTCCAGAGGGGAGGTCCCTCCCATCTGGGTATGTGTGTAGGAGATCCTATACTTCTGCATTTAGGCTAGAGAGGACTCCCCTATCCAGGCCGAAGACCCCTCCCACCTGGGTGTCATGTGGGGGCTCCTATACTGCTGCAGTCAGAGTAGCAGAGACTCATATCTCCAGTTGGGAGATCCCTCCTACCTGGGTGTCAGGTAGAGCTTAATTACCACAAGAGCCAGGGTAGAGGGGACTCGTTCCTCCAGGGGGAAGACCCCCTCCCATCTGGGTGTTATGGGGTGGGGGGCCTCATATCCACTGCAGCCAGGGTAGCAGGGACTCGCCCCTCCAGTCGGGAGACTGATCGTACCTGGGTTTCAGGGAGAGCTCAATTATCACCGCAGCCAGGGTACAGGGGAGTCGCCCCTACAGGAGGGAGACCCCTCCCACCTGGGAGTTCTGAGAGTTCTTATATGGCACCAGCCAAAGTAGAAGAGACTTGCGCCTCCAGGCCGAAGGCCCTCCAACCTGGGTATCGGGGTTAGCTCCTATACCGCAACAGCCAGGGTAGAGGGGACTCATCCCTCCAGTCAAAAGACCACTCCCACCTGGGTGTTGGGGAGTTCATATACCTCTGCAGCCAGGCTAGAGGGGACTCGCCCCTCCAGGCGAGAGACCCCTTCAACCTGGGTGTCGGGGGGAGCTAGTATACCACCCCAACTTGGGTAGAGGGAACTCGCCTCTCCAGGCAAGAGATCTCTCCCACCTGGTGTCTGGGGGGTTGGGGCTAGTATACAGCTGCAGCCGGGGTAGCAGGGACTCGCCCCTCCAGGTGGAGACCCCTTTAACCTTGATGTCTCAGGGAAGTACTATACCTCCTCAACCAGGGTAGAAAGGACTCGCCCCTCCAGGCGGTAGACCCTTCCCACCTGGGTGTTGGGGGAGCTCATATCCTGCTGAAGCCAGGGTAGAGGTGACTCGCCTCTCCATGCAGGAGACCACTGCCATCTAGTTGTTTCAGGGAGTTCCTTTACTGCCACAGCCAGAGTAGAGGGGACTCGACCCTATGGGCAGGAGACCCCTCCCACCTGGGTTTCTGGTGGGCAGGCTCCTATACTGCCCTAGCCAGGATAGAGGGTACTCTCCCTTCCAGGTAGGAAAACAATTTCACCTGGGTGTCTGTAGCAGCTTGTATACCCTCAGAGCCAGAGTATAGGGGACTCGCCTCCCCAGTTGGTAGGCCCTCCAACCTGGGTGTCAAGGGGAGCTCATATATTGCCACAGCCAGGATATAGGAGACTAGCCCCTCCAGGTGAGGGACCCCTCCCACCTGGGTGTCTTGGTGAGCTGATACACCGCCTCAGCTAGGGTAGAGAGGCCTTCATGTCCAGGCGGGAGGCCCCTCCCACCTGGGTTTTTGGGGGCAGTTTGTATCCTGCTGCAGCCAGGGTTAAGGGGACTGGCCCCTCCAGGCTGGAGACACCTCCCATCTGGGTGACTCCAGGAGCTCTTAAACCTCTGCAGACAGGGTAGAATGAACTCACCCTTCCAGTCCGGAGACCCCTCCCACCTCTATGCCTCTATGTGTGTGTGGGGGAGCTCCTATACCTCTGCGACCAGGGTAGAGCAGACTTGCCCCTCCTCTCCAAGCGGAAGACTCCTTTCACCTGTGTATCCCTATGAGCTCCTATAGCTCAGCAGACAGGGTAGAGGAGACTCTCTCCTCCAGGCGAAAGACCACTCCCAACTTGGTGTCTAGGTGAGCTTGTATTCAGCCTTAGCCAGGATACAGCGGACTCACCCCTCAAGGCAGGAGATACCTCCCAACTGAGTGTGTGTGTGTTTCGGGGGGGAGCTCCTATACCACTGTAGCCAGGGTAACAGGGTCTCCACTCTCTAGGTGGGAGACACCTTTCACCTGTGTGTCTGGGGAAGCTTATATCCCACTGCAGCCAGGGTAGAGGGGACTCACCTCTCTAGGCAAGAGAACTCTCCCACCTGGGTGTTGAGGGCGGCCCGGGGCTCCATTACTGCCGCAGTCAGGGTAGAGTGGACTTATCCCTTCAGGCGGAGACCCCTTTCACCTGGGAGTCAGGGGGAGCTCATATCCCACTGAAGCCAGGGTAGAAAGGACTCACCCCTCTAGGCGGGAGACCTCTCCCACCTGGGAATTGGGGGAGCTCAGATACTGCCACAGCCAGGCTAGAGGGAACTTGCCCTTCTAGGCCAAAGACCCCTTCCACTTTGGAGTTGGGGAAAGCTCTTATACCGCTGCAGTCAGGCTAGAGGGGAGACCCCTCTTTTACCGCTGCAGCCAGGGTGTCCGGGGGAGGTAGTATACCACTTCAATCAGATCAGAGGTGTCTGGCTCCTCCAGCGGGAGACTCCTCCAACCTGAGTATCCGTAGGATCTTGTATATCACATTAGCCAGAATAGTGGGAACTTGCCTCTCCAGGCAGGAGACCATTCCAATATGGGTGTCTGCAAGCTCTTATGCCCCCGCAGCCAGGGTAGAGGGGACTTGCCCCTCCAGTCAGGAGACCCCTCTAACCTGGGTGTTGGCAGGAGAGTTTCTATACTGCAGCAGCCAGGGTAGAGGAGACTCGCCACTCAAGGCGGGGAAACCTCTCACACCTTGGTGTGTGTGGTGGGGGGGGAGCTAATACACCACTCTAGCCAGGGAAGAGAAGACACACCCCTGCAGGCGGGAGATCCCTCTAAATTGGTTTTCATGGGTAGCTCCTATACCACAGCAGCCAGGGTAGAAAAGACTCACGCTCCAGGCCGGAAACCCTTCCCACCTGGGTGTGGTGGTGGTGGTGGTGGGGAGTTTGTATACTGCTGCAGCCAGAGTAGTGGGGATTCGCTTATCCAGGCAGGAGACTCCTCTTGACTGGGTGTTGCATGGAGCGTGTATACCACCTTAGCCAGGATAGAGGAGATTCACCCCTCTAGGCAGGACACCCCTCCACCTCGGTGTCATGGGGAGCTTGTATACTGGAGCAGCCTGGGTACAGGGGACTCGCCCCTCCATGTGGGACACCTCTCCCACCTGGGTGTGTTTGGGGGGGCTCTTATATCTCTGCAGCCAGGGTAGGGTGCACTCGCCTCACAAGGCAGGACACCCCTTTCACCTGGGTGTCAGGGAAAGCTAGTATACCACCACAGCAAGGGTAGAAGAGACTAGCCCCTTCAGGTGGGAACCCTTTCACCTGGGTGTCCAGGGGAGCTTATACACTGCTGCAGGCCAGGTAAAGGGGACTCGCCCATCTAGGCAGGAGACCCCTCCCACCTGGGTGTTGGCAGAAGCTCCTATAGCACTGCAGCCAGGTTGGAGGGGACTGGCCCCCCAACGGAAGACCACTCCCACCTGGGTTTCTGGGGGAGCTCATATATGGCTGCAGCCAGGGTAGAAGGGACTCACCCTTCCAAGTGAGAGACCTGTCTCACCTGGGTTTCGAGAGGAACTCATATACCACTACAGGCAGGGTAGAGGATACTGACACCTCCATAGGAGACCCCTTTCACCTGAGTGTCAGGGGGAGCTCTTATACCGCCGCAGCCAGGGTAGAGGAAACTCACGCATCTAGTCGCGAGAAGAACTCATAAAACTTACCCCCCACATAAACAAACAAACAATCTAATTAATAAATGGGCAGCTGAGTTGTGCTCTGGCCTCCAGTTTCGTTCTGCAATTTGTGTCTTGAAGTTCTCCCTAAGAGGAAAGGCAAGAAGGAGCAGTTTTTGATTCAATAGAGTGCCCCAGGGTGGGGGCCAGCATGCAGGCTGGGCAGCTGGAAGTCAGACCTGTTGATGGACTTGAATGGAGAGCATCCACGCTGTGCCCACATTAAACATTGTGAAGTCCTCTTCTGACATGTGCCTCACTCAAGTATCATTGTGAAGTGGACCAGAGGACCGTAGCTTCAATCTCCATAAAGATAGGTGCAATTCTTTGGTTTTCACTCCAGGCTGACCTTGCGTTCCCGGGCCATGCTTCATTAGACCCCTCAAATTTTGATACTTCCCCCTCACTATAACAATGGAAAGTGCACAAGTGGAACATAAAGCAAAAGTCTCACAGGGGCATGAAAAAGCAATTCTCCCTCCATCGCCCTCCCCTCCCATATCTATGCACGCACACATTTCTAAAAATCCACCATTAATATTGACATAAGTGCAGTAGGCAGTGCCATCTTATTATGTACAGAAACAGCATGAAACTAATGTCATTCTCATGCCAGCTTGCTGTGTCACCTGTGTTGGGTCCTGGATTAAATGCATAAGTTCAATTCTGAGTCTTTCACTTACTAATTATATGCAAAAGATATGTCCCTTTACATTGTGGTTGCTCTAGCTGTGGAATGGCAACAATTCTGTTTATTATTAGTACTATTATTCTGCAGGATTGGGGGTTTTGTAGCAAGGATCTTGGGCAGGAAAAACACAGGCAGACTCTAGATGCAGGCACCATGACACTGACCCTGTCCCTTACTCAGTTCAACTTCTCTCTGTCTTCTGTATTCTCCAGCTGCTGCCAGGAATGTAGCACAGACCAGGGAAGGCTGTGTCTGTCCTCAAAAATGTTGTCTCTTCTTGGTTCTAGTCTGGGCATTAAATCTCTTTGTTCTAAATACAAATGCCACAGCAGTGAGTGAAAGACCTGGGGTGACCACATGTACACTGGAGGTCCACTCACCTATGGCTTAGGGAGCAGAACACTGCAGAGCAGATGTCGGGGCTGGGAACCTACATGATGATGTTGTGGAGTTGTGGGGAGAAGGATGACATGGAGAAAACACAGTTATTGAAGGCTGAACCCATGTTACAATAAATCCTGAAATGCATGCCTGTGTAAAAATATATCAGTAGCATTATTAGTTCTAAGGTGGGGAAACAGAAGACAGTGAGTTTAGGAACTGCCAAAAGACAAAGCAAGCTGATGTGACAATTACCACCACTCAAAGTTCTGTGAAATGAGACTCACGACCATTTGCGAAGTCGAGAGAGGAGAATGCTTCAGAACTTGAGTTATGTTTGGTATTTGACATTTATTTCATTTTGAAAATGGATCTGATAAACAAATTCAAGTTGTTTTCTACCTAAATATATCAACTCATGCTTAGTAAATCTCCAAATGTGCTTTCCATACATTTTAATGACATTTATGTCACGTGAATGGTCATCATTTGGTGTCCATCTTTTCTCACCCCATTCCCCCAAATTTTCATAATCCGTGCCCCAGGCAGAATTCACCTGGGAGAATTAGAGATCTTCTTTCTTCCTCTTTTTTTCCTTCTAACTGTACATTTCTTTGTCTCCATGGTAATTGAGGAAATTAGGAGCTCTCATGACTCTACATTAGGTCACTAAAAAAATTAGAAAATAAGTGGACACTTTGATATTAGCCATAATTCCAAACTACTTACCATTCCACATACTCACTTATCCCTGTATGATATTGAAATTATTAATAAAGTGAAGAAATAACTTACAAATAAAAGGAAATCTACCTTATGGCTCAGCAATTCCATTTCCATAATATAGTAAACTATAATGTTCTAAATTATTATTCATTTATGTATGTATTATAGCATTACAAGTAATTACAGTTTTTATTGTCCAAAAAGTAAGTGTTTAGTTGAAATTATAATGGAACTTTATGTATGGTCCTGCTCTGCATTTTTTAAAAGCACATTGCTAAATGATGCACACAGGCTGTGAGCATAACCATCAATGAATTGGTTTATATTGCACACACGTATACATGCATAGATGTGACATACATGTGTATGTGGCATATATGTTTGTGTATGACTTGCAAGTGTTCATCAACATACAAACAGTGACAATATGGATGAATATTTTCCTTCATGAAAACAGTTTTCTGTATTTTTCAATTTATTTTGCAAGAAGATGCACTATTGGTATAAAAGCAATGAAAATTATTTGAAACCTAACAAAAAGAAGCCTAGTGCCCTTTCTGGATAAGGTGGTCTTGGGATTTCTTTCTTATATACAAGGGATAAAGACTTGATGTTATTATATTCTAATTTAAAAACAGAAATCTAGAGCAAACATTGTGAGTGCATACCATGACCTGTAGGACAGGCACTGTCAGGAGCACCATCCCAAAGGCGCTCAGGACAGACCACACATGAGGAGGCGTCAGATGTAGCTTGTCCTTCTCGTGAACCAATTGTTGCCTTTCTCAGAGGGATTTCTACTCTGCAAAGTTACCTTTACCATAATGCCTTACTTCTGCCCCCAGGTGGTGAGAGGGTGTTACATCCATTCCTTTGCTTTGTGTGCTATCCGCGCCTGGAAGAAAAACTAATTAAATGCGTTTCTTATCTTATTTCTTTCCTCTAGGCTTCTGGAAAGTGATCACAGAGTCAATTTTCTTGGATAACAACTTCCCTACATAATAAAATTCTCCAAACCCACCTAAGATGATCAAAGATTTTTTTCACACTTAAAAAAAATTAAGAATGTGTCAGGCATTTTTCGCCTTTATCTTTTGTATTTAGTTGTTGAATTACTGGGATGCTTTAGCAGGGCATGAAGACAGGTGACATAATAAGGAAACAAGAGTGGTTAAGAAGAAGGAAAATATACCTAAAAATGACATGCGACTTCTTCAGCACATGAGAATATGATGCCCAGGCACAGATACACACACACACACACACACACACACACACACACACACACACACATACACACACACACACATATACACATGTACACCTGCACACATATGGGCATCTCCACACAAACTCTAATAGAAACATGTTCTGTGTTCAACTTTGCAGCAGAATAGCAGCTCCATGCAGGTAGGCAGCAGACTCACTTTTACACATTCTATTATCTTCTGTCCTGGGAACAGTGAGTGGCACACAGGACATGTCTATAAATATTGGCTAAACAAGAAGTATACTTTTAAGACAAAGGAGAAATAGCTAGTCAATTGAGAAAACTATTATTCCCCCACAAAAAAAAATCCCAAATTATTTTAATTTACCTTGAATTTTATGAACCAATATATTGGCTGTATTATTCAGGGTGTACAGGAATACAAGTGTATGTTACTTTAATTTAGAAATAATGTCAAACTTAGATAAAAGTCTACCCCAAAGAACACTTTTCACCTAAATCATCTGAGGCTAAGTCGCTGACATGATACCCCATCATCCTCTACTATTTTAGTATGTGTTCCCACAAATGAGGACATTACTCTACATGACCACAATTCAGTCATCAAACTCAGGTCATTAATATTGACATATTGCTAGCGTCAAATCTATACACCCCATTCCAATTTCTCCAGTCGTCCCAATAATGCCATTTATAGCCAAAGAACCTGATCCAGGATCACAGAATACGTTGAGTTGCCAGGTCTCTTGAGTCTCTGTCCATCTGGAATAGTTCCATAGTCTTACTTTGACTTTTGTGACATTCATTTAACAAATTAGATATTTGCAGATTATTTATACATAGAATGTCTCCCAATTTGAGTTTATCTGATATTTCCTCACAATTTTATTCAGGTTATGCATTTTGAGCAAGAATGTCACAGATTTGAGGGCAGTGTACCTTTCACAACTCTATAATTTTGATTTGTTCCATTATTTTTGATATAGACTTTGATTTCTTCCAGGTTTTTCCAATGGAAAATTAAATGATATTTTTCCCTTTGTAATTAATTAATAAGTATGTAATGGGAAGATGGCTTGAGAACGCATAGACATCTAATTCCCCATCGAGCTTTTATAAATTAATTCTGTATCCATTCACATTCCTAGTCTGAATTATTATTGTAATTGCTGTCACATTATGATTGTCTATTCCATGATTTTCTTTACATTAATTAATAGATTTCTATTTTTCCATTTATATAGTGCAAACTAATGGATTCATATTTCATTCAATGAATAGAATTTGTTATTTTCATTTTTAATTTTGATGTTCAAGTTGATGGACTTTCAAGTTGACCTTGGTTTGTTTTGTTATGTCCACTCTTGTCTGAGCACCATTGTGCTTTGTGGCACAAGAGGTTCTAGGCTGATGGAGGTCTACTCCTGTCCCAGCCCTGGATCTGCCTTTACCCCAAGATAGTTTGCTTCCTTTTAGTTGAGAGTGGTGGTTAGAAAACTGGATCCAGGCACTAGATGTGCCAATTTCTTGTGAATTGTCAGTATTTCTCGACCCTCTGAGAGGACAGAGATACACACATGAGCTGCTAGGGTATCATCTGACTCTGATTCTGTCCATGATTCCCCCTCTTTATACTTAAAAGTCATTTATCCAACTGTGAAATATCCAACTGCTGTTAACTTTAATACATTTACTTATTAAATTAATAGTCCCATTATGTCACTTCTCTCCTTTCATCCTTTACTCACTTTATCTGTGAGACCAAACCTCCACTCTAAACTCATCTCTGAACACCTCTTTACCCATTTCAAACTCTCATTCATCAACTATTCTGAACCATGTTCAATGTGGCGCCTGCTGTTCTAAAGACAGGAGAGAGTAGAGGAAACAAAATAATACTGGTCTCTGCACACATGGAACCTGTCTTCTACCTGGAAAAAAAACTGAATATATTTTTGATATTTTAATTGTTTTCTAGTGGAATGACAGTCTTATAAAACCACAGTGGAGTTACAGCCTAGCCTACACAGATTCAAACTTTGGTTAGGACTACTAAAGATTTTCTATGAATCATACGTTTTGGAAAAGTTTTAGAAAAGATACAGGCCAATTTGAATAATAATGATCTACAAAAGTTATTCACCCCTGCCTAGAATAATTATCAAAGCACTCACTTCCTTTAGTAATTTTCCTTTCTTCCAGTTAAATCTTCATTGTCAGACTTCATTTAGAGGCAAATCTTTTAAGTGAATTCTTTCTGAGAAGTTTTAATTGTAGGAGACATGTAAGAAGAGACATCTGTGTGAAGTGGGAGTGGGTCTGGGAAGTTTTGCCCTGGTTCTTTTCCTTCTGATACAACCCATGGAGCAACACTGCAGAATAAGTTTGGAAATCTGGATCTACATAAATGCCAGCCATCGCCCAGGGCAAGTTATCTGAAAAATGACATTATTTTATGTAATCCACAAATAATTACTAGACCTCTTTTCTGTGCAAGAACTATACTAGGTGCTAGAGTAGAATGGAAGACTAGAAAGAATTGCCTTCACCTCACCATATCTGCAGGGTACTAGGGAATAGAGATAGCACACAAAGATATTTCCAGACTTGTAACAACTGTGAAGGAAACACACCATGCAACCAGGGACCAGTATGCCAAACCTCAGCATTCAGTAAGAGCTGCTCTGGCAGGGTCTCCATAAAGTGCTGCTATTGAAGTTGAACCCTCAAGAATGTACAGCTGTTCCCAGGAATGGTGTGTGGAAATGGTAGGATAATTCAGGCAGACAGAAAGTCTTGCAAAAAATGTTGGGACAGGAAAGAGCTGATGCATTTTCAAGAACCCATCTAGGCCACTGTGGCTGGGAAATACTGATCAAGAATGATGGGAGCATTGACAGTTAGAAGAGGCTACTTCCCACAGGGCTCTGTGTAGGAGTTAGAATTTTGTTTTTAAGGAGATGAAAAATAATTGAAGAGCTTTGTGTAGAATAATGATTTAATAGCTATTTGTCATGTTTGACTGTCTAGCATCTGACCTTTTTCTCTTGGGGGAAGCTCCTGTGCAGCATGGACTTTGGTGACCAACGCTCACCACCCAGCCTTAAGGAACAGCTTAGCCTCTTCTGAACAAATTGAGCAATAAATGATAAAATGATTAAGTGATTTATGGGGTCAAAATGTCACCCTAATTCCTACAGAGGCCAGACTGGGGGACTTGACTTGAGACCTGTTAACTCCGGTGACTTATTGATTTGAATCCCCAGATAGGTTAGAGTAAACCAGGCCTGTCAAATCAACATTTTAGCAGGATGGGGTTCCTGCTTCTCCCTTCTAACAGGGCAGAGCTGCCTGAAGAAGCAGAACAACAGACTGTTTCCTAAGGACCATCAGCTTGCTCCTAAGAGTCAAGGTGAAAATGAGCTGAGCATGAGCACTTATCTGCCTGGTTTACCACTCAGCAGTCATTGTACTTCCTCAGGGACAAAGTGACGTGAGGATGGAGAGATGCCAGGAGTTACACCAGTTAGGTATAGGAAGAAACCACAAAGAAAGAATCTTCAGAAACAGAGAGGTAGGTGTCCCTAATAAGGCAAACAGAATATTCTGCCCTAGGAGGTTGGCCTCTGCCTTCTTTCTCTGCCTGAAATACCTGTCTACATCTTCATATGGCCCGATGCTTCTCAGCATTTTAGCTAAAGTCCTATTGCTCTTCCTCCAGAGGTCATCCCTGGAGCACTGTACTTGACAATTTTCACCTGTTCTCAGCACCAACACATCACCCTGCTCCGTGTCCTCCATGGGACTTCCATCTACAATTATTTCATTAATAGAATGTAAGTTCTCTAATGTGATAGCCTTCTTGTTGAGGACCTCAGGGTGACCTCACACACAGAGGTGGGTGTCTCAAGTTGGGTATTCCAGATGCAGAGGCTGGGGTAAGATTTTTGTGCATATGTGTGTAGAGGAATCCTCTGAAAAGAAGTAAGAGCAGCAGACATCCCACAGGGGAAGATGCTGACCAGAAAGATGTGGGTTCAGTTCTGCAGTGGTCCACTTCCAAGTCTGTATGTACTGGAAGGGTTTCCCAGAGCTTTCACTGCTGAAACCAAACAAGCCCAGGAAAATCAGGGCCGTCCACCACTTGTTCTCTGCCTAATCTCACGGGAACTCTAGAGCATAAATTCATCATATAATCCGTGCACTTGGGAGCTAGTGAATCCCCATCCAGATGAGTCAGTCATGGACAAGAGAAGTGGCCACTATGAGCAGAGGATGGTCTTGGGGAAGGTAAAGCTGTGAAATATTGGCAGGCCATGCTCACCGCCCTTGTGATGGGCACAGCTCCTGGAAAGGGGATCTAGGGGAGGCACTAACAAAGGGGACAGGTAGCATTACCATAAATCTGTTTGATGAATGAATGGTATACATGAAATTGACCATCTCATCCCATGTTAATCAAATTAATCTGACCTTTGTGTATTTGGCATTTTGATATAAATGAGATGATGGAAGTTCCTTGAGGTCCTTTCTTGTATGCCTTGCTAATATCTTACTTTTTACAGTTAGAACACTCTGTGCCTTCAATCTTTCTCTCTCAGTTGGTATACACAAAGTTTATGACTTGCTGACTCAGACTCTCTCCGTCTATTAATGCTTGCTGGGGGTAAGTTAGGGAATTTGAAAGAATGCACTAACTTCTTAATGAATCCAAGATGCCTTGTAGGGAATGTTGGTACTATTCCAAAGTGACAAATGGCATCCTAGTGGGGTAATAGAGACAGTCTTTTCACAACTCCAAAACAACTAGTGTAAAAGTTGTAAAGAGGCGAGGAGTAATCAATTGTCTCTGTTACTTAATTTCAGATGACTTATCTTGAGTTCCTTTCACTTGCTTCTTACTTTCAACTTCCATTTAAATAATTAAGTAATTTAAAATATGCAGTATGTAGGCTGGGCACGGTGACACATGCCTGTAATACCAGTGGCTCAGGAGGCTGAGACAGGAGGATCACAAGTTTAAAGCTAGCCTCAGCAAAAGTGAGTTGTTAAGCAACTCTAAATAACTGTCTCTAAATAAAATACAAAATAGAGCTGGGGATGTGGCTCAGTGGTCGAGTGCCCTGAATTCAATCCCTGGTACCAAAATAAACATACACACACACACACACACACACACAGATTATGCATGTCTGCGTATGTTGTGCTATTTATATGCATTGCATACTTGTGAGTGTATGTATAAATAATATAAGTAATACATGTATGGATTTTCTTTCTTTCCCTCTGCTTGTCTTTCTTTTGTACTGGAGATTGAACCCAGGGCATTTCACCACTGATCTGCATTCCTAGCCCTTTTTATGTTTTATTGTGAGATAAGCTCTTGCTAAGCTGCTGAGGCTGGCCTTAAATTTATGATCCTCCTTCATTGGCCTCTTGAGTCCTCGGGAAGACAAGCATGTGCCACTACACTGGGCTTCTTTCTTTTCTTTAGACACTATCATTGGCAACTTAGAAGGGTACACATAGAGCATGGGGATTATAAAAAGAATAAACAAGAAAGATGAAATACCGGCACCTACCAATATTAACGCATAAGAAAGAGAGGAAGCCAATAATATGTTTAATAAAAAGCCCCATATTGTAAAATTCCACACACTTGATAGAAGGAACCCTAAATTTTTCTACATACCTCTAACATAAAAAAGGGAAATTTCTTAGTTAACCATGTTCCCCAAATAAGCACAAATTAATCCTTTATGGAAAGTGCTAGAATTTCTCAAATAAAGAAAAAGCAATTGTCTCATGATACTCTTCATATGCTCTATATGCATGTAATACAAAGTAGAAATATACAGATATATATATACATATATAAATGTGTGTGTTCTTGAAACAACTTGCAGTAATACTTGGTAAAAATAAAAGGTCTTCTAAGGAAAATGAAGGTAGACAAAGACTCAAACAATGCAGGGATGTCATCAGCATGACAATAAAACAGTAATAATCCTGAAACACAAAGGCTCAAACAAATACAGAACAGCTGTGGGGAGTATAGGAGTTGACTCTCTTATGAAGGGTGAGAACTTGCTAGGAGAGGGTGTGAGGGGATTGGAAGGTGCTCATATGTAAGGAAATGCAGTGTGGGGAGGACAGGTCAGCATCATTTCCAAGACAGACCTTGAGTTCAGCCAAACTTGGGGAACCTGAAGTGAGTGGGCATCTCCTGTCCTATGCAGTCGTGTTAGTGTGTCACACCGGGGCTGTGGATGCTGTCGAGAGAACATCACAGGAGCAGAAACTGCAGAGGAACACTCTGTACTGTGTGTGTGTTTGTTTGTGTGTATGTGTGTGTGTGTGTGCATGTGTGCGCACGTGCATGTGCAATAGCTCTGGCCCTTGCATGTGCTAGGCAAGAGCTCTGCCATGAACCACGTCCTCAACCCCACACTGTACTTTTAACATGGTAACGTGGGTGATATAGGGCACTAAGCCAACCATTTTCCTACAGCCATGAGACAGTTTGAACAAATAAAGATTTTCTTTGTTTTCACAAATAAAAGTCAATGTAAGTTTCCTTGTTTTTGCTTACTTCTGTGTTGTGCAGGTTACCATTTACTAACCCAGATAATCGATATCCTGTCTGGTGATCAGCTCATGGATATCTGGCAATTAACAAATAGATGATGCTTTTCATAATGAAAAGTCCTATATCTGCTGGTTTTGGAAATGCATTGATGTAAGTTGGCAGCTCAAGTCTAAATACGATTGGTGAACGAGGCCAGGAATCAATGATTATTTTTCTTAAAGTGCGCTATATATGGTGGAGTGTCTGAGTATTTCATACTGTGTTCTTTTATTATAATGTCTTTAAGGTGAATAGCAGGAAACAAAAGAATTTCCAAGGTTTACCATGAAATCTTGCCTAATAGTTTAAAATTCAGTAGGTTTGGGCAAGTTTTCCCCATAACAAGTAAAGATTGATCCTCAGAAAAAATCAAAGTTACTATATTATGTGGGCTGCTCTCTTAACAGAACTTGAAGAAGAATGAAAATAGGCAGGTAGTCTAAATGTAAATGGCATATTCAATTTGGAAATAAATGACTAAAGGACTGAAGAACTATTGAAAAAAAAAAACTGCCTGCCTCAGGATTGGGCGTTCAATCCAATATTCTGAAGCAACTGGATTTACCAGTGGCACTTGTTACTTTATGAATATATGCAAGCTTTATGGTGTTATTTTTATGTCTTTCTCCTTAAAGGAAGAAAATACCTAGAATTCACAAACATAAAAATAACTAGATACTAGAAAAATTTAAAAGGGCACATGGTCATCCATCAGTAATCAATCACTTAAAATGAACATGTTTTCCTCCCAGAATCCAGTTGTGTGGTGCCATGCTGTGTAGGTTAAATTTATAAATCTTTGTAGGTATAAGTTTCAGCAAAATTTTGTTTTTCTTTTTTCTTTCTCCCTTAAACTTATTTCTTCTGAGAATTCACTTCTAAGACTACAGAGAAACAGGAATCTGACAGTCCCTGGCTGACTCTATCAGGGTGGACAGTTAAATAACTCGGCAGGTTTGCAATACTCCTCCAGCTGGGCCACTGGGAGTTTGAGTTTGGACCTGAGCGAATCCATATTTTCTCTCTCTTTCTCTCTCTCCCTGTCTGTCTCCCTTTCTATCTATCTATATATGTATATATATTATAAATATACATAGTCAGATTTTATATGTTTTATATATATATGAATATATATATACCTATGTGTGTGTGTATATATATATATATATATCAATTTATATAAAAAATATATGCCCATTAGCAAAATGAGTGGGAGATATGACTTTTATCTATATATCAAGGAGTAGGTGGGGCCTGTTTTATCCTTTCAGCTCAGATTATTCCTCTCTTGTAGAGATCATTAATCCTTTCTCCTCTCCGAAATTAACTTATTAACCTCGCATGTGACCAAACTCAAGAACTCACAATCTTCAGAAGTGGGAGGCACAGCTATTTGTTTAAACAAATGTTCATCCCTTCACTGTTTCTCACTAACTAAAGCATGGCTGCATTCAGAGAAACTAATCTTCAGGTGTTCCCGGCTCCCTTGCAGCTAGGGCTGATTGTGGGGCAGGGTGCTAGCATCTAAGATGGAAACAGATTTCACTGCTAGTTCTTGGAAATCTTTTGATTTCCTCAAAAGAGAATGACTAACCCTGATGAAGCTCCTTCCTTCTTATTCTTGCAATGAAGACCGATATAATGAGGATAAAAGGCAATAAACTCAACCCAGTAGCAACAGCAACAGAAAATAGAAAAAAACCTGCAGCCCCGTGGTATCACTTGGCAGTTGGATCAATACCAGCAGGCATGTATGGCTAAAGATCCTATGATGAGAGCCAATGAGAAGTCCCTATTTGTTTCATCTTCTTAGTATTGACTAGTCTGTTTCTGCAGCGAGCTTAGCTAATCCCCTTCCTACAAGCATATTAGCAGTCAAACATTGTTGGAGAAGATCAGCCTCAGTGGTTGGCTCTGTTTTAATTCATACTTAATGCAATATTCACTTGCAAAGCCTTCTATCATATTTTGTTTTCCTGGTAAAGGTAATATTTGTTGTTGTTGTTGATGTTTGACTCCTTAGTAACTAACTCCTTTCTACCTCGTGAAAAACTCCTTTAAACTTTCTTCAGGAACTGGAAGCCCTCCCACATGCACCTTCTTACTGCACCCCTGACCACCCTCCTCACTCCATACCATGTGCATCCCCTTCCCGCATCCCTTCCCACTGCCCTCACCCTCACCGTGTGCACCCTCTTCGGCACCCCCCCCCGCCTGTCCTCCTAATTTTGCTTCTCTTAAAGGTGGTCCTTTCATTTCTGTTGTGCACCTGTAGGGTCTCTGTCCTTCACCCTCCCTTGGTTTCTCTCCCCCCACCCCACATCTTCAATTTATCTCTTCTTTCTAGATCACTAAAACATCAGAACTTAAAATTTTTCTCATACTTTCATCTTATACTAACTGGCCTCATCTCTTCTGCCTCCTCCTTACCCACTTCTCTGCTCCCTTTGCAATGAGACAACGAGAACGTTTTTTCAACATATTGTCTCCATCTTCTGAATTCCCTTCTCAGCTCATTACAGTCTTGCATATCTTCCTACCGGTTTATAAATACCACTCTTCTGTAATCATCAATCTCCGTGGAGACAAGCAAGCTGGACAGGATTTTAAAATCTATCTGCATTAATTTGTACAATTTTTCAATCTCCCTGAACTGTCTTCCTGTTCATTATGCTTTAAAACACTACGTTCTTGGTTTTTTCTTCCTTCCTTCTGGTTTACCTGCTTCCAAAAGACCTCTAAAATATTATAATTTCTCAAGGCTATGTCTTAGACAGACTCTTTTTCTCACTTATCTATATTTCTCTGCAAATGATATTATTCTTCAAATAGTAACAACACACATTTCTTGATGACCTTTCTTCTGAGCTCTGGACCCATGTATTAAAATATGCTTTCAGTATCAATTGGAAGTCTAAGGACATCTCATATATGACAAATTCAAATTAACTATCCCCCATACTCCAATACTCTTTAGTTTTTATGTGTGTATGTGTGTGTATGTGGGTGTTTTGTACTAGGGATTGAACTCTGGGATGCTCACCACTGAGCCACATCCCCAGCCTTATTTTGTATATTTAGAGACAGGGTCTCACTGAGTTGCTTAACATCCTGCTTTTGCTGAGGCTGGCTTTGAACTCACAATCCTCCTGTCTCAGCCTCCCGAGCCACAGGGATTACACGTGTGCACCACTGTGCCTAGAGACATTCTTTAGTTTTAACTTTCTCTCTCTCAGAAAATGCTGATCCTCATCATCTAGTTATTAAGGCCAGGACATCATATTTGCATTTCCTTGTTTAATGTCTTAGGTCCAATCTCTTGGTAGGTCTTGGTCGTTCCTCCTCAGAAGCTACCTTGTATGCCACTTTTACCTTGTTCAACTATGAAACACCCACAATAGCCATTTCCAACAAAAGCACCCACCTTCAGAACTAAAACTAAAAAAGAATTTCAGTCCTGAGTGGTGATGAGGCTGTGGAGCAATGAGACTTCACACACAGAGCCTCTTTGAAAAGAAGAGGCACTGCCAGCTAAAGCTGAAAAAATGAGCAATTCTCTTCCCAGAAGCACAGCTCAGATGCATGCACACATGCCCCAGGAGACATGGAGAAGTGTGCGCACATCAAGAGGCCTGAGTGGAAGCAAACCAATGTACATCAACAGTGGGGTAGATACAGACACCAAATTGAGGAATAGATATAAAATGGAATTCTATACAGCAGTGAAAATGAAAAAATTAGAGGAGCATAAAATATCACAGATGAATCAAGATCTATGAATTTCTAGAAGGATTTTGAACTTGTATCCATGATATTTAGCAAAAGAAATCAAGCAATTTGCATTTCTCTAATTCCTAGCGATGATGAACATTTCTTCATATTTTTGTTGATTAATTGACTGAGAAGTGTCTGTTCAGGTCCTTGGCCCATTTATTAATTGGGTTATTTGTGTTTTTTTTTTTTTTTGGTCTTTAACTTTTTGAGTTCTTTATATACTCTAAAGATTAGTGTTCTACCTGATGTGTGAGGGGTAAAAATTTTCTCCCAAGATGTAGGCTCTCTATTCACCTCATTGATTGTTTCTTTTGCTGAGAAGAAACTCAAAACTACTATAAGATTTCATCTCACTCCAGTCAGAATGGCAGCTATTATGAAGACAAACAACAATAAATGTTGGTGAGGATGTGGGGAAAAAGGTACACTCATACATTGCTGGTGAGACTGCAAACAGGTGCAGCCAATATGGAAAGCAGTATGGAGATTTCTTGGGAAATTGGGAATGGAACCACCATTTGACCCAGCTATCCCTCTCCTCGTTCTATACCCAAAGGACTTAGAAACAGCATACTACAGGGACACAGCCACATGAATGTTTATAGCAGCATAATTCACAATAGCTAAATTGTGGATCCAATCTAGATGCCCTTTAATAGATGAATGTATAAAAAATGTGGCATATATACACAATGGAATGTTACTCAGAAATAAAAGAGAATAAAATCATGGCATTTGCAGGTAAATGGATGAAGTTAGAGAAGATAATGCTATGTGAAATTAGCCAATCCCAGATAACCAAATGCCAAATGTTTTTTATTTCTTGGATATAAGGAAGCTGATTCATAGTGAGATGGGGGGGAACATGGGAGGAATAGATGAACTCTAGATAGGGCAGAGGGGTTGGAGGGGAAGGGAGGGGGCAGGGGGTTATAAATGATGGTGGAATATGATGATCATTACTATCCAAAGTACATGTATGAAGAAATGAATTGGTGTGAATATACTATGTATACAATCATAGATATAAAAAATTGTGATCTATATGTGTAATAAGAATTGTAATGCATTCCTCTGTCATATGTAAATGAAAAAATAAAGGAAAAAGAAATTAAATGAAAAACAATTTTATTTAGGTAAACTTTAAAGACCTTGAAAGGTAAGCAATAATATTTAGCAGTTTATGCTTAGAAAAGTATAAAGGAGAAAAAGGTAATAATTATAAAAGTCAAAATACAAGCTACCCACTGGGAGCATTAGGGAGCAGAAAATGGATTTCTGGAGTGTGGCAAGGTTCTACTCCTTGCCGTGCATTTTTATATCACTGTATACTTGTAATAATTAACTAGTCTTAGTTTTTTGCCCTGCGCCTTTACATATAAGTGCATTGGTAGTTTTGTGTGTATGTGTGCGTGTGTGTGTGTGTGTGTGTGTGTGTGTGTGTGTGTGTGTGTCTGTGTGTGTGAGTGTGCATGTGTATTCTGATGCTAGGGATCAAATCCAGGCCTTTGTGCACACTAGGCAAACACCTGTGCACACTCAGAAGCATCTCTAGCTCCTTTATATACACATACACAAAAGCATTATATTTCACAGTAAGATATACAAGCACTGAGTGTAGAAATAGCTTCCACAGATGAACCCTTTGGGAAGTGAAATGCACACACCCCTGATGGTTGCCAGGCCTGGACATCACCTGGGCCCTTTGCTGCTTGCCAACCACTGCACAGCCCACACTTGCTCCCTGAACCTTCCTGCAGCTCACCTCGCCTGTTGCTGTCTCTGCCTCACAGCCTCTTGTCTGCCGGCCCCTTCGAGGAAGCCCTCCCTTGGCTCTGTGCTTGCTGAGCTTCCTCTCCTGCTGAGCCAGGTTACAATGTCATCCCTCCAGGGAGAGGTCCTATCTCCAAGTCTCACCTCCCACCCTCTGACAGCCACCCTATTTGTTTTCTTCTCTCCACTCAGCTTGTTCTTCTTCCAGTGCTTCTTGCTAATAGGCTGACTGTATTCCCAACCCTTTTGGCTGTCGAGGGAGACAGAAATCCTGTTTGTTTGTTCTTGTGATGCTAGTGCTCGGCACACACTAATTCTTGGTTAAATATTGCAGTAAGAAAATCAATAGATTGGACTTCGTGTCAAAAGAAGGCATCCTATTAGGTGACCTATGCAATAATAACTATGATAGAGGAGGAAGAGGGGAGGGGGAAAGGAAAAATAATAGAGATCAATGTAAAGGAGAAGCCAAACCACTTCCATGCACCTCCACGTACAAGGTCGTGTAGGCTGGGGGTTGACTCTGGTACTGAGCAGGGGTGTCAGAGAGAGGCTGCACAGGAGGCACCAACGGTCGTGTTCTCCATGTGTTTTCTCTAGATAATGTATCCTTGTAAGCCAGATGAGTCCTGTCATTCCTTTCCAGATTATTGTTATATGAAGACATTAACCACAGTGGCCTTGTTTGTCACCACAAGGAAACGGCCATTGTTCTGATGTGCCTTAAGCAGGCCATTGTCCTTGTGGCAGTGCCTGACACTGCTTTGGAAGTGAGCTCAGCACCCGGAGCTGCAGTTCCTTGGAAGCTCATCACTGCCCTGGCCTCTTGGCCCGGGTGGTCCCTAAACACTTGTCCTCTGGCACACTGCGCCATCACAGGGGCTCTGTCAATCCGTGCAAAACATCTGAATGCAGATGAAGTGACCCAGGGTGTTAATCATTCAGCTTAAAAGCTCTGTGTCTCTTCATTTATTTTCAAACAAAAGAGCAGCAGCACATTAGGAATGAAATTGGGATGCTAATTAATTCCAATTCAGTGAATTTCCAAACAAGTTTTTCATATCCATAAACCAGAAATATTTAAAAAACATTTTCATAATATTAAACTGGAGCTCTTTTCTATTACTCATAAAGAAAGAAATACACATTGATGCTGCTAGCCTACACAGATGCTCCAAAGGAATTTTAGTAGCAATGTATTAATAATACTAACTCAGGCAGTAAAATATGCGTTTCAAAGAACACTCAGTAACTTTTCCATGTTAATAAGTCATCTGAATCGATATTTTCTATCAGGTCTGTAAGTTTAAATGAAGGGATGTCTCAAAGAGCTTATCTTCATTTTTTGCATCTTAATTAGTCATCAGAATTGATACATGGTATCAAGTCTATAAATTTAAATGGATAGGATGTCAATTTTGTTACAAAATAAGACTATAAAATTCAAACTGTCAAATCTTATAAGACTTGTTCAGGCCAAGTAATGCAGACCCAAATTCATTAAGGAAATGTATTTTTGTAAGAGATAGAAGGTTTAATTTGAAATTTAAGATTATTTTTGTAAATTTATCCACTATAAAAATAGTTGGAAAAATCACTAATGTTGTTTTGCTAAAAAGCAACTTAAAATTAACTATTATTAAAACAGTGTGTCAAATACCAAAAATAACTAAATAAAAGAAATGTGTAAGTCAAGTTTGGAACACTTTTGAGATTGTTGTTTTATTTTTGACTTTGCCGCTGCAGACAGTTGGGCAAGTGCAAAAAAATGGGCTTCAGGTGCATTTGTAAAAAAAAACTGTCCTTAGAACAACAATTCTAACAACAGCAGGGTGTCTTTTTTCAGGATGCATTTGATTGTCTAATTCTTATCAAAGATCTGGACAGTGATACACATGTTTTTCTTCGTAGTATTATAATGTTGTCTTATATTGTTGGTTGGTGATTATAAATCTACAATAAAACCTCATCAATTTATAACCAAATACTTTGTTATATTTCCTTATACTCTATCTGTCCCTGTATATGCATACAATGGCACTGATAGGAACATATCTGATACAATTTTATATATTTTATTTTAAACATTAGATTATGCCATACTTTAAAATAGCATCTTTATCAAAATATAATTTACATAAAATAAAGTTCACTCATGTTTAATAGTAAACCATTCCTGCTTCCCTAAATGAGTCCTATCTGGTTGTGGTTTATTACCTTCTAATATTTATGACGAAATATAATTTTCCAGGGTTTTATTGGGATGTTTGAATCTGTATTTATGGCTGAGTTGGTTCTGTACTTACTTCGGTCAGGTTTCATAAAGGGTTAGGTTTAATTTAAGTATGGCCAAAAACATCATTTGAATTTCTGAGGTAGCACATAATGGGACCAATGTTATTGGGAATGAGAAATTGAAACAAAAACTAAACTCACATGGTCTAGAGTAATTGTGTGTGTGCATGTCTCTCTCTCTCTCTCTGTATATGTAAATTGACTGACAAGTTATTGAAGGAAAACAGTTTTTTTGAGTTTTACTACATCTGGACACATTTGGGGCATGACTAAGTTGAATCACTGCTCAAATTCATTAGTACAGAGTTGTACAGCTTTTATAATTTCTAATAGGGTCCCAAATATCTTATTGTACTTAAAAGTTCCTTATTTTGGTCCACTCCCTTTCTTTGACTGGATAAAGTTTTTAGTGGTTGTTTTGAAATCATTTCTTAATTTACATGTCATGTGTGTCTTCTTATATCCACTATTGTTTTTGATGCCCCCTTTTATTTCTTTAGATTGGATAGGAGTCGATCAGTGAATCCTTTGGGAGGAATTTGAAGAAATCATGATTCTTCCATATCATATGATCCGCTTGCATCTATAAGTAGAACAATATTTATTTACATAAATCACAACACATTTATCAAATAAGAATGTTAATATTGTTTGAATTCTATTATCAAACCTATACTACGTATTTGAATGTTTAATATAATGTCCCAATAATGTCCTTCATAAGCAATATTTTTTCCAGTTCTGAGATCCAATCCAGGGTCACGTGTTTCTTTTAGCTGCAGTGTCTCTTTAATTTCCTTTAAGTGAAAAACAGTTTCTCAACCTTTCTTTGTTTTTCTTGACATGGGCAATATTGCAGTGTTGGGCAGTATGGTCTGATTGCTTTTCAGAACTCTCCGTTACCCTTGGTTTTGTGCTCTGTTCCCATGGCTCAATTGAGGCAGCAAACTTTATAGAGTTGCTACACATATGGTATGTCCTCCACATTTAGCACAGAGGCACACGAGGTCAACTTGAGCTACTGTTGATTAGGTCACCTTTGCTCACCTGTCCTAGGTAGTCTGCTGGAGTTCTCCACTGTGACATGACCTCCTGCCCCCATTTGTAATTACTATGGAGTCCATGGGAAGATGCTGTCCACAGCACAGGGAATAACCTCTATTGCTAGTTTTTGCCTGAGTTGGTTATTGGTATAGTCCTTGCAAAACAGTGAATTTCTAAGTTTTTCGTTTCTTATGCACTTATTAGTAGGGTAAGTATTCTATTGTGAAATAAATTTTTAAAAAAATTAAAAATTCTATTTCTTAATGAAAATACATATAATTGGTTCTGTACCAGTATAGATGCATGAGTTCATTTTTATTCAATATGTTAATTTAATTTCTGTCAATAGCCTTTAAAAATCTCAAAATTTTCTAGTATTGACACCAAGCTAATTCTTAAGTCCTTGTGGTATCTTCTCATCAATTTTTGTAAGCTTCCTTATGTCTTGGCACAGATAATTCCTCAAAAATCTCCTGATGGTTTCTTTGTTCTAATCACAGAACCAAACTTGTTGTGCACACTGATGTCTAGTGGACACTTACCATCACTAGTTGCCCTTTATACACATGGAAATTGTCAGATCATAGTAATGCTTCAATTTCCAACTGAGAACCAGAGGGTCTTCCATGATCCAGGAAGGGAGCACGCAGCAAGGTTCTGCCCTTTGTTTTGGGAAAAGATCCACCCAAAAATGCTCTGTTGACATCTCATTGGACAGAATTGTGATATGCAGACCCCTCAAGAAAAGATCAGGAAAGGATTTTCTTTCTGTAAATGAAGACTATATCTGAACAATGAAAATCAGGATTATTAGTAAAATATAAAAAGGATAAAAATGAACATTGGGTTCGCAGATATCAGGGGTCACCACAATATGGCCTCTCAGCCAAGAGGAAAATGTGCAAGTTGATGTGGGTTTAGCTCTGGGATAAATGCAGTGCATAGTCAGTCCCTCCTGTGCCAAGGAAAAAGTTTTTTTTGCTTCCAATGAATAGTATTCTATATACACATCATTTTACTTTCTAATGACAGAGTTCTCAGTGCTAAAGGGATCAGAGAGGAAATAACTTGTTATATGCATGCTCCTGTGTCTGTGCCAAGGGTCAGGCCTAAGCAAATGTGCACTGCACAAGAAGCAGCCCTGGGCAGAGTCCATGTGACCTCCGACTCACCTTGACATCTGTCCTTGTGCACACCTGGTTCTTTTCTATGTCCAGCAATGTCAGTGGTGTTGTTTTGACTCTCGCCTGCCTTCCCAAGCTTCACCTTATCACCCTTGAATAAGACAGTGTTGCTTAAAAGAATTACTATCTTATTTATAAAGATATTTATATTTAGAAGAATGGAATCACTCCCTAAAGATCACATGGATGTCCGTAATCTAAACCCCCAAAGAGAAAACTGCATCCAAAGCAGGTCACTATGCTCCCTCTGAACAGAGGAGGTATTTCCTGACTCTCCTCATGGAGTGGTTTCTGAGGGTCTAGCACTTATTGGTTCATGGTTTGGAGATTCAGATCAAAAAGCACCATTGTGTGTTGACTTAAATGATCCTGCATGGAACTCCATTTCCATCCTAGAGGAAAAAAAAATATCACAGCAGTTTTCTGAGTCTTGTGGGAGAAAGAAGGAAGAAGATCCCAGTCACATCCCTTGAAACAGACTAATCATTTGTGTTCAGTTTCCAAGTCACAGTTGACCTACTGCTGCTCACTAACCACACTTGAACTATAAGGAAGGGAATGGTGTTGAATAGTTTGAAATCAGTGGGAAAGCGTTGCTCTGCTTTCTTTCCATGATAAAAAAAATTCCTTTTAGAGATGAGTATATTATAATTCTAAGATAATTTTGCAGATATAAAATATCCCCATTCTTTGTCCAGGCTCCATTGTACAGCTGAGTGGAGGCTGGACACTGATGCATGACACTCTTCGCTGCGTTAGAGTCAAATTACTTGACTGTAATTTGACAGCTTACCGTCATGGCCATCTTAAAATGAATACCACCGGATTCAAACACTAAAATTCTAGTTTACCTAGACGTTTGCCATATATCTAACTGTCCCACAGATGACTCATTAAGGAGAAAAACAACAGTTCAACTCTATCATTATCACATTTAAACTGTACATTAATTTGGTAGGAGAGTTTCATCATGATTTTACTTGATCAGAGAGTAACAAAACAATATTCCCCAATGCTCAAATTCTATGTAAATTTCATATTTATTGTCATAATAGCAATGACCATGTTCTAGAGGGTTTTCCAAAGTTTGTTCTGCGAAGCACAGTCATACTAGATGTTCTATGGAAGGTGAGAAACTTGGGACAAATACACTTGAGAAATACTTCAGATTGCATCCTGCATTTGAGTATTTTGTGTTGAATATAAAGTTTGGCAAACTTCTAGTGAAACTTTTTAATTTTTTTGTGTGAATCGAGGGTTTGACTGCAGAGCTCTGTGATCATAAACTACTTATTCATATCCTTTGCAGGAAGGATTTTTCAGAACCACCTTTGGAAAACACATTTCTAGAATTAAGTAAAACACTGAAATTAATTTCAACATTATATTTTTAAAGGTTAGTCTTCTTACCTTGGCTCTGATGCAGACTAATTACATTTCTATAGCTAAATCGCCTTCTAAAGCATTTAGAGATTTTTAAACCTACAAGAGCACCTCTGGAAAGTCTCAACATACTTTTGCAATCAAAATGTCCAAGGGCCTAATGTGGGAGACAGGTGTTCTGCCCTGTCTCCTACCTTTTCAAGGAATAACAATAAAGCTTTCCATAGCCAGAGAGTCCCACAAATTGATGGAGAGTATGAGAGAGGGGAGAGAGGGATGAAGAGGTCAATCTCAGGCACAAACTAAAGTTTCTCTTGCTGTAGTTCTTGCACCAATAAATCACAAAGGATGAAGGAAGTAATTCAGATTTATAGAAAGATGTGCAGATAGTAGAAGGCATGTTGTGGAGACTGGGTTCCAGGACCCAGGTAAGATGTCTTGGCACCCAGTGCAGCTGATTCTCTACATGCCAGGAACCATGCACCTGGTTCTTTATCCTGTACCCTCCCTCCTGGGATCCTTCAAATTTTCTTTTCATCCACCATTTCCCCACAAAGCCTTAACTTCAGTTGCTTCTCACTGCTGAGGCCATTTTTCTCAAACACAGCTCCAGTTTTCAATCCTACCTCTCTCTTCTGCCTCCATCTATTGCTAAAACATACAATTGTTGCTTACAGCTCGCTGTGTTAAACCAAGTTCCTCAACCCCACTTTTATTTCCTGACACTAATTAGTGCTTGCTGCACAACTAATCAACCTAATTTCTCTTTTTCCTTTCCTGAACAGACCAATTCAAGCTACTCCCTTCATCTCTTGCATATATACTGCTCATTTCTGACCCTTCCATGATAGTGTTTGCTATTCTTTCTACCTCAACTATCCTGGTTGCTACTTAGCACAAGTCCTATGTCTCTTGACCCATTTGGAACTTTCTTCTTAATGTAAAAAAAAAAAAAAAAAAAAAACATCCTGCCCGGTACTCATCCTCTTTCTTCCCATGAAGCAGTTCAATTTATTCTGAGGGATCCTCCATTTTTTACCCTTAGTTATTGACTGGGGATTGGGGGAGTAATCAGTGGTCATGATCCAGGAGCTGATGGGATGCTTACTCGGCCAATCAGAGCCACAGTGTCACCGTAATTACTTTGAGTGAACTTGGGATGCTTGCTATCCAACAAGAATGGCCTCCAGACCTGGGCTGTAATCCTAGGGAGAGACAGGTTTCCTATCCATCTTTATTCCTCACCTTCAGAGAGCATTTACTGAACTCATAGAACATGAGCCTAGTGCTGCTAATGAACAACTCCATGCCACAGTGGGAAAATCTCCTGTGAATGACGCCATCACAGAGAAAAGGCAGTCAAGAGGTAGAAAATAGCAGCCAGACTCCTGCATCCCTCTGGGCATGAAGGTACCATGGCATACCCAGGCACTAGAGGTCAGGTTCAATTAGGCTTTTGCAATTTGCAGTTGAATGGGAATTAATGGACCCTGAGGCCTGCTTTGTAACAGACCATATAAGAATTGCTTTCATATCAGCAACTCACCTGGATGCTGCATCATGTAAGCTGAGCACAATCCTATGATGCAGACATGATCACACATGCTTAGACATTGAATGATTCAAAGACCACATGTACAATTTTGTCATTGTGCCTAGTGTTTCTATTTTGATCATTGAAAGAGTCTTATGTCTTGATTCTGAAATCCATCTTCCAGTTTTTTTGCACTTACATTTGTCAGTAATATGAACCAACACAGACACTGAAAGTATCAGCATGCAGTGTGTTACACACACCATCCTGCCTGGAAATGTTTCTTGCATTATCTAATGCATTTTTCTTTCCAAATGTACACACCATAACCTGACAAAATTGTTATCCTTGATATAATCCGAGCCTGAGACCAGCCAGGTCAGAGCACATGAGGCACATCAAAAATAGAAAGTCTACCGTGCCAATAGTCTTGGTCACTTTCAGCCCAGTGGAGGGAGCTGTTTTGGCATTGGAGATATGGCCAGTCCAGCAGGCTATCAGGCATAAAATTGCATTTCTCCTCCTTCATATATTATGCAAGCCAAGGAAGCTGGTTTTATTTCCAATTTGGTAACAAAAAGGAATAAGGTGCTAATCTTTCAAATGAAGATGGAAATATTTTTCCTACTGACTGACTTTTCAGCCCTATTTCTAAGTGAACTATCCTTAGGGAAGCAGCCCAGGATATAATTTTACTGTCACATAAAACGTTTGCATTGTATTTTACTCAAATAAGTTTTATGCTTTGACAATTTCTCTCTCTCTCTCTCTCTCTCTCTCTCTCTCTCTCTCTCTCTCTCTCTCTCCATTTAGATGGAAGGGGTTTCTTGGAGTAAAACTTTTAAAGAATCATGTTGCTTGATACCTGTACTTGTTCTGCCTGAGGAGCACATGCAGAGGCCATGTAGCGGATCTCCACAGTGAAGGGCATTTGGCAATCTCATCTTCTCTAGGCACAGAAAGATGCTGTGTGCTGTGAAGAAGAGGAGAAAGAAAAAAAGAATGAGAGAAAGATCAAGAACAATCTTTCCTCTTCCTTTTCTCTTTCTCCCAGAGCTAAACGGAGCATTTTGAGCTGGGCGCTGGCTCACGTGACACAGAATGGCAGGTGGGAGACAGAAAAATCGCTGTCTTTTTTTAAGTTGTATTTTACAATAGAGGGAAATGATTGGTTTGGGTTATTTTCAGTAAAATGAGGAGGGGAAAAGAACTCTGATGTAAAATGTATTAAAAGTAACATTTCCCTGATTCTTGAGGCTTTCCGGTATTTTTTTTTTCCCACACAGGATGAGAACTTGATCTGAGATAAAAGTCCAAAATTGCTTTCTTTTCAGACCAACTTTTAATTCATGTCAACTTTTATTGCATGTGAATTATGAGGAATGATGAAATTTGCATTTTCTCTCATCATCCCCACATCTAAGTGTATAATAATTATTATATTATGTTGTCCTACAAATATGGGTTCTTCGAAGTGATTACTTGATTACTGTCATCTTAAAAATATAATTCTAAGTAAGATGCCTTATTTTTAGCGAAGGAAAATCACTTCTCTATGAAGCTATAATATGGGTAGAGGTGTGGATGGAGAAATAATATTAAATGCATTATGGATAGGCTGGACTGTAATAAGCCCAGGGAGACTTCTTATTCTGAAAAAACAGCAGGTGTCCATCATGGATCAAAGGGTGGATAACGGCAAATCCATTAATAGAGAGAGTCAGAGGGACTGAAGGGTGACACAGGCGAATACAAGGTGCCACTCAAAGCCCCAGTCCTGCTGTCCCACTGTCTCAGACAGGAAAAGTTCAAATGAGCTTTTCTCCTTTACCAGACCTCTGGGCTAAACTCAAGGCTCACAAACGTGGCATCCACAGTCTGTCCCCACTTTCCCCTCTGTGAAGACTCTGAACATAGCCTGGGGAGAAGGTTTTACCCCTTTTTGAGTCAGTCACTTGGGTGTGATGCCTGCTGTCTGTGACTGCTGCTCTCTGACTACACCAAGGGCAGGTGACATGCTTCTAGCTCCTTTTCTCCAGAGGATTTTGGAGAACTTGTTTTCTAACACCATCAAGCCTTGTCACATGAGATTTTGCTAGCTACCGCCCCATTCCTCAGCTCCTTCTATTCCATTCCCAGCCCAGCCTCCTCATTGCCCTGCCCATTTCCCCAGGGACACGTTTTTGGTTTTGGTTTTTGTTTTTGTGGTGGTGGTGGTGCTAGGGATTGAACCCAGGGCCTTTTGTGTGCCAGGCGAGCACTCTACCAACTGAGCTATATCCTCAGCCTCCAGGGACACTTTTTAAGTAAGTCCCTATCCCACAGATCTCTGGAGAAGCCAGCTGAACCTAAATGCATCTGTTGTGAGAGCAGGTTTCTCTACATGATGGCATGAGAAATACGCCACAGGAGGGGGTAGTGAGAATTTTGCTTCCTCAGGAGCTCAGCCTAAGGGATGGATGTCAGGGGAAGAAGGGGCACCCATGGGTCATGCAGAGTGGTTGAAAAGCCAGACATTGAAAAGCTGAATCCACTCCAGCTCACCGTAGCTCAACTCTGCATCCTCACATGCATAGTTCTGGGACAGTACACATGTCCTGCTATCTCAAGACGTGTACTGTGAGGTGGCTAAATCAAGCTAATTCACATATACATTCCTCACATGCTCACTATTTTGTGGTGGAAAAACTTCAATCATATCAGGAGTTTACACTGTGATGCAAAAATAAAATCTTTACAGATTGATGAATGTGGTTCCCATTTAATAAGAAAGGGACACAACTATGCTAAAGCTTTTGGAAAACAAAACTTCCAAAAAATCTTTCTTCTGACTTCAATGTAGAGGTCATTCAAGAAACAAAATGTGCTTATTTCCTTCAGTGTGCCTCCCAGGCCTGGAGGCTGGCTTCTTTCCCTCCTTAAAAGAAGTCCTCCTAAACTTCTTTGGGTTTGTTCCCTTCTTGCATTCAAGTCACCCCACAGAGAGGCTGTCCATTTTGCTGAAAGCCATAGCTGAGTTGGAATGACACATGGCATTTTTGCCAGAATGGAGTGGTTGAGAAGTGACACCAGCAAGCCATTGAGATGATAATGGTTATGTTAAACTGTGTATATTAGACCCCTGCTGTCCGCCTTGGCCTGCTACTTTGGAGTTCTCCAGGGGATTCCCGGAGAGTTCCCATTTGTTGGGGAAGTGCTGGAGGAGGGATTTCCCATTGGCTGTGTGGTGGTTCCTAGAGGAGCCTCGTAGGTGGCATTGGGGAGAGTTACGGGGGGAGCATGTGTGGAGTGTGCTGGTAGAATTCAGAAATAAAGTTTGTTTCTGCTTCAGTGGCTCGTGATTTGTGCCCAGCCAGACTGTGGCACCATTTCCCAAGTATGCACTGGGTATCCTCACAGCCCCATGTCCACCCCTGCACAGGTGCATCGCTATGTGAAATTCTTGTGTTCATTTGGTTATTGGTTATCCCATGTGTTACCCTCACCAACAACCAATATCCAGGTAGCCAATGTCTATTTATTTGCTAGGACTTTAGTGCCTTGATCAATAAATAATGATTGACTATATAATAACATTGATTTTAGAAAAACTGAAAAAGAGAATGCATATTAACTTTTTAAAGTTAATGTTTCTGCATCCAATTATTGTACAAAAAGGTCATTTTTCAGTCTGAATCCCCCTTTTCTTTGCACGGGTAGGGCCATCTGTTAATTTACAGTAAAATTGTTTCTGCAGATGGGTGTTAAATTATATGCATGATCAAGAAGACATGGCAGAACTTGTCACTATCCTTTGTCAGTGGCCTTTTAAGCATTCAGTTTAGAGAGGGGATCAATTATTCAACATAGAAGCCCCCATTGTCCGCCAAGGCCACTTCAAAGCAGTTCTATCCTGCCACAGAGGAGTTGTTTTTGGAGGTGACCTGTTCTTCAGCTTTGAGGAAACCTGAATTTCCCTAGTGCTAGCTGGTCCAGGTGTCTTGAAGACTAGCCTGAAAAATTGCAAAAGAACATTTTTAAAACAGGAAACCAGGGTTCACTGTCTACAGCATGACTGTCCTCTAACCACATAGATACCAGTTGGAAAAATTAATTTCACTCTCCCCGCCCTATCCCGGCCACAGAATGTTTTCCTCAAGCACACCACAGATTGTGATCAAATTATTTTCCACTGCCCATCAGATGAGTGGTAGAAATCAATTTAAGTGATTTGTCCATTTTTTGGCATTACGTATGTTGTCAGGAAAAACTGTGCCAGGCTATACTTAAGAACAGAATTTGCCATCTGTGATGAACGTCTACCAATTATTTTTCTTAATTTGGAGCCTGTCATCAGTTCTAATAAAAAGGAAGACACCACAAAATTTTCACTCCTGATGAGATTAAGAAACTATAGCATTACATTTTAAAAATGGCACACACTGGTTCAGAGTTGATGGTTGCAAGACCATGGGATACATGACTGTTGCGATACCCTGCAGAAGGTCTTCCCATTCAGGAACATCCCTTCAGTTTTTCGTTGGAGGTCCACCTGCCACCAGGCCTAGCCAATGAAACTCCAGTGTGACCACCTTGCCATACCTTCCTCAAGCCCAGGGTGGGCATGTGACCAAGGCTGACCAATCAACCCTGTGGTAATCCAAGGTCTATGGAATTGGGTTGGGGAACAGCAGTAAACTATAATAAGCCTAGATCACTTTTCTTACTGCAAAAAAAGGAAAGGCTCCCATGTTGCTGGACTATGGGCTGTGAGTGTACAACTCTGCAGTGTCAGCAGCCAGGATGGTGAAAACGGTTACTGCAAATGAACGGTTTAACCTAGAAGAACGAAATTTGGTGAGCCAAGTGGGATTGGTGTACTGATCATTACCTGAAAGTATCATCAAGATTGGGTTAAAAAGTGTTTGCTGAGATTTCAGGCAACTCGTAGTTTTTTGGAAGCTTGGCAACCCCTTTCCATGAAAGTGATTTTCACCAGTCTCTGCTTAGGGCTACATCAACACCTAACAAAACATAGAGATAGAACTTGAAACGGCTTTATTGTGCCAAGCTTCAAAGAGCTAGCACAAACCGTGTTTGATTTAGAGTTCCAAATACATGTATCCGTATAGGAGAAAACAGATTGAAACCTCAAAATGAAAACGGTTACTGAAAACGAACGGTTTAACCTAGAAGAACGAAATTTGGTGAGCCAAGTGGGATTGGTGTACTGATCATTACCTAAAAGTATCATCAAGATTGGGTGAAAAAGTGTTTGCTGAAATTTCAGGGAACTCGTAGTTTCTTAAAAGCTTGGCAACCCCTTTCCATGAAAGTGATTTTCACCAGTCTCAGCATAGGGCTACATCAACAACAAACAAACCATAGAGATAGAACTTGAAACGGCTTTATTGTGCCAAGTTTTAAAGAGCTAGCACAAACCGTGTTTGATTTAGAGTTCCAAATACATGTATCCGTATAGGAGAAAACAGAATGAAACCTCAAAATGAAAACGGTTACTGCAAACGAACGGTTTAACCTAGAAAAACGAAATTTGGTGAGCCAAGTGGGATTGGTGTACTGATCATTACCTGAAAGTATCATCAAGATTGGGTGAAAAAGTGTTTGCTGAGATTTCAGGCAACTCGTAGTTTTTTGGAAGCTTGGCAACCCCTTTCCAAGAAAGTGATTCTCGCCAGTCTCTGCTTAGGGTACATCAACAGCAAACAAACCATAGAGATAGAACTTGAAACTGCTTTATTGTGCCAAGTTTCAAAGAGCTAGCACAAACCGTGTTTGATTTAGAGTTCCAAATACATGTATCCATATAGGAAAAAACAGAGTGAAACCTCAAAATGAAAACCGTTACTGCAAACGAACGGTTTAACCTAGAAGAACGAAATTTGGTGAGCCAAGTGGGATTGGTGTACTGATCATTCCCTGGAAGTATCATCAAGATTGGGTGAAAAAGTGTTTGCTGAGATTTCAGGCAACTCGTAGTTTTTTGGAAGCTTGGCAACCCCTTTCCATGAAAGTGATTTTCACCAGTCTCTGCTTAGGGCTACATCAACACCTAACAAAACATAGAGATAGAACTTGAAACGGCTTTATTGTGCCAAGCTTCAAAGAGCTAGCACAAACCGTGTTTGATTTAGAGTTCCAAAAACATGTATCCTTATAGGAAAAAACTGAGTGAAACCTCAAAATGAAAACCGTTACTGCAAACGAACGGTTTAACCTAGAAGAACGAAATTTGGTGAGCCAAGTGGGATTGGTGTACTGATCATTCCCTGGAAGTATCATCAAGATTGGGTGAAAAAGTGTTTGCTGAGATTTCAGGCAACTCGCAGTTTTTTGGAAGCTTGGCAACCCCTTTCCATGAAAGTGATTCTCACCAGTCTCTGCTTAGGGCTACATCAACACCTAACAAACCATAGAGATAGAACTTGAAACGGCTTTATTGTGCCAAGCTTCAAAGAGCTAGCACAAACCGTGTTTGATTTAGAGTTCCAAATACATGTATCTGTATAGGAGAAAACAGATTGAAACCTCAAAATGAAAACGGTTACTGCAAAGGAACGGTTTAACCTAGAAGAACGAAATTTGGTGAGCCAAGTGGGATTGGTGTACTGATCATTCCCTGGAAGTATCATCAAGATTGGGTGAAAAAGTTTTTGCTGAGATTTGAGGCAACTCCTAGTTTTTTGGAAGCTTGGCAACCCCTTTCCATGAAAGTGATTCTCGCCAGTCTCTGCTTAGGGCTACATCAACAGCAAACAAACCATAGAGATAGAACTTGAAACTGCTTTAGTGTGCCAAGTTTCAAAGAGCTAGCACAAATCGTGTTTGATTTAGAGTTCCAAATACATGTATCCGTATAGGAGAAAACAGAGTGAAACCTCAAAACTAAAACGGTTACTGTAAACGAACGGTTTAACCTAGAAAAACGAAATTTAATTAGCCAAGTGGAATTGGTGTACTGATCATTCCCTGAAAGTATCATCAAGATTGGGTTAAAAAGTGTTAGCTGAGATTTCAGGTAACTCGTAGTTTTTTGGACGCCTGGCAACCTTTTTCCATGAAAGTGATTCTCGCCAGTCTCTGCTTAGGGCTACATCAACAGCAAACAAACCATATAGATAGAACTTGAAACTGCTTTAGTGTGCCAAGTTTCAAAGAGCTAGCACAAACCGTGTTTGATTTAGAGTTCCAAATACATGTATCCGTATAGGAGAAAACAGAGTGAAACCTCAAAATGAAAACGGTTACTCCAAACGAACGGTTTAACCTAGAAGAACTAAATTTGGTGAGCCAAGTGGGATTGGTGTACTGATCATTACCTGAAGCTATCATCAAGATTGGGTGAAAATGTGTTTGCTGAGATTTCAGGTAACTCGTAGTTTTTTGGAACCTTGGCAACCCCTTTCCATGAAAGTGATTTACACCAGTCTCTGCTTAGGGCTACATCAACAGCAAACAAACCATCAAGATAGAACTTGAAACTGCTTTATTGTGTCAAGTTTCAAAGAGCTAGCACAAACCGAGTTTGATTTAGAGTTCCAAATACATGCATCCATATAGGAGAAAACAGAGTGAAACCTCAAAATGTAAACGGTTACTGCAAACGAACGGTTTAAACTAGAAGAACGAAATTTGGTGAACCAAGTGGGATTGGTGTACTGATGATTCCCTGAGAGTATCATCAAGATAGGGTGAAAAAGTGTTTGCTGAGATTTCAGGCAATTCGTAGTTTTTAGGAAGCTTGGCAACCCCTTTCCATGAAAGTGATTCTCGCCAGTCTTTGCTTAGGGCTACATCAACAGCAAACAAACCATAGAGATAGAACTTGAAACTGCTTTATTATGCCAAGTTTCAAAGACCCAGCACAAACCGTGTTTGATTTAGAGTTCCAAATACATGTATCCGTATAGGAGAAAACAAAATGGAATGTCACAATGAAAACGGTTACTGCAAACGAACGGTTTAACCTAGAAGAACGAAATTTGGTGAGCCAAGTGGGATTGGTGTACTGATCATTCCCTGAAAGTATCATCAAGATTGGGTGAAAAAGGGTTTGCTGAGATTTCAGGAAACTCGTAGTTTTTTGGAAGCTTGGCAACCCCTTTCCATGAAAGTGATTCTCGCCAGTCTCTGCTTAGGGCTACATCAACAACAAACAAACCATAGAGAGAGAATATGAAACTGCTTTAGTGTGCCAAGTTTCAAAGAGCTAGCACAAACCGTGTTTGATTTAGATCTCCAAATACATGTATCCATATAGGAGAAAACAGAGTGAAACCTCAAAATGAAAACGGTTACTGCAAACGAACGGTTTAACCTAGAAGAACGAAATTTAATGAGCCAAGTGGGATTGGTGTACTGATCATAACCTGAAAGTATCATCAAGATTGGGTCAAAAAGTGTTTGCTGAGATTTCAGGTAACTCGTAGTTTTTTGGAAGCTTGGCAACCCCTTTCCATGAAAGTGATTTTCACCAGTATCTGCTTAGGGCTACATCAACAGCAAACAAATCATAGAGATAGAACTTTAAACTGCTTTATTGTGCCAAGTTTCAAAGAGCTAGCACAAACCGTGTTTGATTTAGAGTTCCAAATACATGTATCCCTATAGGAGAAAACAGAGTGAAACCTCAGAATTAAAACGGTTACTGTAAACGAACGGTTTAAACTAGAAGAACGAAATTTGGTTAGCCAAGTGGCATTGGTGTACTGATCATTGCTGTAGTGATCATTCCCTTAAAGTAGTATCAAGTTTGGGTGAGAAAGTGTTTGCTGAGATTTCAGGCAACTCGTAGTTTTTTGGAAGCTTGGCAACGCCTTTCCATGAAAGTGATTTTCAGCAGTCTCTGCTTAGGGCTACATCAACAGAAAACAAACCATAGAGATAGAACTTTAAACTGCTTTATTGTGCCAAGTTTCAAAGAGCTAGCACAAACCGTGTTTGATTTAGAGTTCCAAATACATGTATCCCTATAGGAGAAAACAGAGTGACACCTCAAAATGAAAATGGTTAGTGCAAACGAATGGTTTAACCTAGAAGAACGAAATTTGGTGTGCCAAGTGGGATTGGTGTACTCATCATTCCCTGAAAGGATCATCAAGAATGGGTGTAAAAATGTTTGCTGAGATTTCAGGCAACTCGTGGTTTTTTGGAAGCTTGGCAACCACTTTCCAAGAAAGTGATTATCGCCAGTCTTGCTTAGGGCTACAACAACAGCAAAAAAAACCCATAGAGATAGAATTTGAAACTACTTTATTGTGCCAAGTTTGAAAGAACTAGCACAAACCGTGTTTGATTTAGAATTCCAAATACATGTATTTGTATAGGAGAAAACAGAGTGAAACTTCAAAATGAAAACTGTTACTGCAAACGAACGGTTTAACCTAGAAGAACAAAATTTGGTGAGCCAAGTGGGATTTGTGTACTGATCATTCCCTCAATGTATCATCAAGATTGGGTGAAAAAGTGTTTGCTTATATTTCAGGAAACTCGTAGTTATTTGGAAGCTTGGCAACCCCTTTCCATAAAAGTGATTCTCGCCAGTCTCTGCTTAGGGCTACATCAACAGCAAACAAACCATAGAGATAAAACTCGAAACTGCTTTATTGTGCCACGTTTCAAAAAGCTAGCACAAACCGTGTTTGATTTAGAGTTCCAAATACATGTATCCCTATAGGAGAAAACAGAGTGATACCTCAAAATGAAAACGGTTGCTGCAAACGAACGGTTTAACCTAGAAGAACGAAATTTGGTGAGCCAAGTGGGATTGGTGTTCTGATCATTCCCTGAATGTTTCATCAAGACTGGGTGAAAAAGTGTTTGCTGAGATTTCAGGCAACTGGTAGTTTTTTGGAAGCTTGGCAACCCTTTTCCATGAAAGTGATTCTCACCAGTCTCTGCTTAGGGCTACTACAACAGCAAACGAACCATACAGATAGAACTTGAAACTGCTTTATTGTGCCAAGTTTCAAAGATCTAGCTCAAACCGTGTTTGATTTAGAGTTCCAAATACATGTATCCGTGTAGGACAAAACAGAGTATAACCTCAAAATGAAAACAGTTACTGCAAACGAACGGTTTAAACTAGAAGAACGAAATTTGGTGAGCCAAGTGAGATTTGTGTACTGATCATTCCCTGAAAGTATCATCAAGACTGGGTGAAAAAGTGTGTGCTGAGATTTCAGGCAACTCGTAGTTTTTTTGAAGCTTGGCAACCCCTTTCCATGAAAGTGATTCTCGCCAGTCTCTGCTTAGGGCTACATCAACAGCAAACAAACCATAGAGACAGAACTTGAAACTGCTTTATTGTTCCAGAGTTTCAAAAAGCTAGCACAAACCGTGTTTAATTTAGAGTTCCAAATACATGTATCCATATAGGAGAAAACAGAGTGAAACCTCAAAATGAAAACGGTTACTGCAAAAAAACGGTTTAACCTAGAAGAACAAAATTTGGTGAGCCAAGTGGAATTGGTGTACTGATCATTCCCTTAAAGTATCATCGAGATTGGGTGAGAATGTGTTTGATGAGATTTCAGGCAACTCGTAGTTTTTTGGAAGCTTGGCAACCCCTTTCTATGAAAGTGATTCTCGACAGTCTCTGCTTAGGGCTACGTCAACAGCAAACAAACCATACAGATAGAACTTGAAACTGCTTTATTGTGCCAAGTTTCAAAAAGCTAGCAGAAACCGTGTTAGATTTAGAGTTCCAAATATATGTATCCGTATAGGAGAAAACAGAGTGAAACCTCAAAATGAACACGGTTACTGCAAACGAAAGTTTTAACTTAGAAGAACAAAATTTGGTGAGCCAAGTGGGATTGGTGTACTGATCATTTTTTGAAAGTATCATCAAGATTGAGTGAAAAAGTGTTTGCTGAGATTTCAGGCAACTCGTAGGTTTTTGGGAGCTTGGCAACCCCTTTCCATGAAAGTGATTCTCGCCAGTTTCTGCTTAGGGCTACATCAACAGCAAACAAACCATACAGACAGAACTTGAAACTGCTTCAGTGTTCCAACTTTCAAAGAGCTAGCACAAACCGTGTTTAATTTATAGTTCCAAATTCATGTATCCATATAGGAGAAAACAGAGTGAAACCTCAAAATGAAAACGGTTACTGCAAACGACGATTTAACCTAGAAGAACAAAATTTGGTGAACCAAGTGGGATTGGTGTACTGATCATTCCCTGAAAGTATAATCAAGATTGGGTGAAAAAGTGTTTGCTGAGATTTCAGGCAACTCGTAGTTTTTTGGAAGCTTGGCAACCCCTTTCCATGAAAGTGATTTTCGCCAGTCTCTGCTTAGGGCTACATCAACAGCAAACAAACCTTAGAGATAGAACTTGAAACTGCTTTATTGTGCCAAGGTTCAAAGAGCTAGCTAAAACCGTGTTTGATTTAGACTTCCAAATACATGTATCCGTATAGGAGAAAACAGAGTGAAACCTCAAAATGAAAATGGTTACTGCAAACGAACGGTTTAAACTAGAAGAACGAAATTTGGTGAGCCAAGTGGGATTCGTGTACTGATCATTGCTGTACTGATCATTCCCTGAAAGTAGTATCAAGATTGGGTGAAAAAGTGTTTGCTGAGATTTCAGGCAACTCGTAGTTTTTTGGAAGCTTGGCAACGCCTTTCCATGAAAGTGATTTTCAGCAGTCTCTGCTTAGGGCTACATCACCAGCAAACAAACCATAGAGATAGAACTTTAAACTGCTTTATTGTGCCAAGTTTCAAAGAGCTAGCACAAACCGTGTTTGATTTAGAGTTCCAAATACATGCATCCGTATAGGAGAAAACAGACTGAAACCTCAAAATGAAAACGGTTACTGCAAACGAACGGTTTAACCTAAAGGAAAGAAATTTTGTGAGCCAAGTGGTATTGGTGTACTGATCATTTCCTGAAAGTATCATCAAGATTGGGTGAAAAAGTGTTTTCTGAGATTTTAGGCAACTCGTAGTTTTTTGAAGCTTGGAACCCCCTTTCCATGAAAGTGATTTTAATCAGTCTCTGCTTAGGGCTACATCTACAGCAAACAAACCATTGAGATAGAACTTGAAACTGCTTTATTGTGTCAAGTTTCTAGGAGCTAGCACAAACCATGTTTGATTTAGAGTTTCAAATACATGTATCCCTATAGGAGAAAACAGAGTGAAACCTCAAAATGAAAACGGTTACTGCAAACGAACGGTTTAACCTAGAAGAACGAAATTTGGTGAGCCAAGTGGGATTGGTGTACTGATCATTCCCTGAAAGTATCATCAAGATTGGGTGAAAAAGTGTTTGCTGAGATTTCAGGTAACTCGTAGTTTTTTGGAAGCTTGGCAACCCCTTTCCATGAAAGTGATTTTCACCAGTATCTGCTTAGGGCTACATCAACAGCAAACAAATCATAGAGATAGAATTTGAAACAGCTTTATTGTGCCAAGTTTCAAAGAGCTAGCACCAATCGTGTTTGATTTAGAGTTTCAAATACATGTATCTGTACAGGAGAAAACAGAGTGAAACCTCAAAATGAAAACGGTTATTGCAAACGTACGGATTAACCTAGAAGAACGAAATTTGGTGAGCCAAGCAAGATTGGTGTTCTGATCATTCACTGAAAGTATCATCAAGATTGGGTGAAAAAGTGTTTGCTGAGATTTCAGGCAACTCGTAGTTTTTCGGAAGCTTGGCAACCCCTTTCCATGAAAGTGATTTTCGCCAGTCTCTGCTTAGGGCTACATCAACAGCAAACAAACCATAGAGATAGAACTTGAAACTGCTTTATTGTGCCAAGTTTCAAAAAGCTAGAACAAACCGTGTTTGATTTAGAGTTCCAAATACATGTATCCATATAGGAGAAAACACAGTGAAACCTCAAAATGAAAACGTTTACTGCAAATGTACCGTTTAACCTAAAAGAACGAAATTTGGTGAGCCAAGTGGGATTGGTGTACTGATCATTCCCTGAATGTATCATCAAGATTGGGTGAAAAAGTGATTGCTGAGATATCAGGCAACTCGTAGTTTTTTGGAAGCTTGGCAACCCCGTTCCATGAAAGTGATTCTCACCAGTCTCTGCTTAGAGCTACATCAACAGCAAACAAGCCATAGAGATAGAACTTGAAACTGCTTGATTGTGCCAAGTTTCAAAGAGCTAGCACAAACCGTGTTTGATTTAGAGTTCCAAATACATGTATTTCTAGAGGAGAAAACAGAGTGAAACCTCAAAATGAAAACGGTTACTGCAAACGAACGGTTTAACCTAGAAAAACGAAATTTGGTGAGCCAAGTGGGATTGGTGTACTGATCATTTTCTGAAAGTATCATCTAGATTTGGTTAAAAAGTGTTTGCTGAGATTTCAGGCAACTCGTAGTTTTTTGGAAGCTTGGCAACCCCGTTCCATGAAAGGGAGTCTCGCCAGTCTCTGCTTAGGGCTACATCAACAGCAAACAAACCATATAGATAGAACTTGAAACTGCTTTATTGTGAAAAGTTTCAAAGAGCTAGCACAAACTGTGTTTGATTTAGAGTTCCAAATACATGTATCCGTATAGGAGAAAACAGAGTGAAACCTCAAAATGAAAACGGTTACTGCAAACGAACGGTTTAACCTAAAGGAAAGAAATTTTGTGAGCCAAGTGGTATTGGTGTACTGATCATTCCCTGAAAGTATCATCAAGATTGGGTAAAAAAGTGTTTGCTGAGTTTTCAGGCAACTCGTAGTTTTTGGAAGCTAGGCAACCCTTTTCCATTAAAGTGATTCTCGCCAGTCTCTGCTTAGGGCTACATCTACAGCAAACAAACCATAGAGATAGAACTTGAAACTGCTTTATTGTGTCAAGTTTCAAGGAGCTAGCACAAACCATGTTTGATTTACAGTTTCAAATACATGTATCCCTATAGGAGAAAACAGAGTGAAACCTCAAAATGAAAACGGTTACTGCAAACGAACGGTTTAACCTAGAAAAATAAATTTGGTGAGCCAAGTTGTATTGGTGTACTGATCATTTTCTGAAAGTATCATCAAGATTGGGTGAAAAAGTGTTTGCTGAGATTTCAGGCAACTCGTAGTTTTTGGAAGCTAGGCAACCCTTTTCCATTAAAGTGATTCTCGCCAGTCTCTGCTTAGGGCTACATCTACAGCAAACAAACCATAGAGATAGAACTAGAAACTGCTTTATTGTGTCAAGTTTCAAGGAGCTAGCACAAACCATGTTTGATTTAGAATTCAAAATACATGTATCCGTATAGGAGAAAATAGAGTGAAACCTCAAAATGAAAACGGTTACTGCAAACGAACGGTTCAAACTAGAAGAATGAAATTTGGTGAGCCAAGTTGGATTGCTGTACCGATCGTTACCTGAAAGTATCATCAAGATTGGGTGAAAAAGTGTTTGCTGAGATTTCATGCAACTCGTAGTTTTTTGGAAGCTTGGCAACCCCTTTCCTTGAAAGGGATTCTCGCCAGTCTCTGCTTAGGGCTACATCAACAGCAAAAAAACCATACAGAGAGAACTTCAAACTGCTTTATTGTGCCAAGTTTCAAAGAGCTGGCACAAACCGTGTTTGATTTACAGTTCCAAATACATGTATCCCTATAGGAGAAAACAGAGTGAAACCTCAAAATGAAAACGGTTACTGCAAACGAACGGTTTAACCTAGAAGAACGAAATTTGGTGAGCCAAGTGGGATTGGTGTACTGATCATTCCCTGAAAGTATCATCAAGATTGGGTGACAAAGTGTTTGCTGGGATTTCAGGCAACTCTTAGGTTTTTGGTGGCTTGGCAACCCCTTCCCATGAAAGTGATTCTCGCCAGTCTCTGCTAAGGGCTACATCAACAGCAAACAAACCATAGAGATAGAACTTGAAACTGCTTTATTGTGCCAAGTTTCAAAGAGCTAGCACAAACCGTGTTTAATTTAGAGTTCCAAATACATGTATCCGTATAGGAGAAAACAGAGTGAAACCTCAAAATGAAAACGATTTCTGCAAACGAACGGTTTAACCTAGAAGAACGAAATTTGGTGAGCCAAGTGGGATTGGTGTACTGATTATTCCCTGAAAGTATCATCAATATTGGGTGAAAAAGTGTTTGCTGAGATTTCAGGCAACTCATAGGTTTTTGGTAACTTGGCAACCCCTTTTCAGGAAGGTGATTCTCGCCAGTCTCTGTTTAGGGCTACATCAACAGCAAAAAAACCATAGAGATAGAACTTGAAACTACTTTATTTTGCCAAGTTTCAAAGAGATAGCACTAACCGTGTCTGATTTAGAGTTTCAAATATATGTATCCGTATAGGAGAAAACAGAGTGAAACCTCAAAATGAAAACGGTTACTGCAAACGAACGGTTTAACCTAGAAGAACGAAATTTGGTAAGCCAAGTGGAATTGGTGTACTGACCATTACCTGAAAGTATCATCAAGATTGGGTGAAAAAGTGTTTGCTGAGATTTCAGGCATCCCGTAATTTTTTTGAAGGTTTTCAACCCCTTTCCATGAAAGTGATTCTCGCCAGTAACTGCTTAGTGCTACATCAACAGCAAACAAACCATAGAGATAGAAGTTGAAACTGCTTTATTGTGTCAAGTTTCAAAGAGCTAGCACAAACCGTGTTTGATTTAGAGTTCTAAACACATGTATCCATATACTAGAAAACAGAGTGAAACCGCAAAATGAAAACGGTTACTGCAAACGAACGGTTTAACCTAGAAGAACGAAATTTGGTGAGCCAAGTGGGATTGGTGTACTGATCATTCCCTGAAAGTATCATCAAGATTGGGTGAAAAAGTGTTTGCTGAGATTTCAGGCAACTCGTAGTTTTTTGGAAGCTTGGCAACCCCTTCCCATGAAAGGGATTCTCGCCAGTCTCTGCTTAGGGCTACATCAAGAGCAAACATACAATAGAGATAGAAGTTGAAACTGCTTTATTGTGCCAAGTTTCAAAGAGATAGCACGAACCGTGTTTGATTTAGAGTTCCAAATACATGTATTTGTATAGGAGAAAACAGAGTGAAACCTCAAAATGAAAACGGTTACTGCAAACGAACGGTTTAACCTAGAAGAACGAAATTTGGTGAGCCAAGTGGGATTGGTGTACTGATCATTCCCAGAAAGTATCATCAAGATTGGGTGAAAAATTCTTTGCTGAGATTTCAGGCAACTCGTAGTTTTTTGGAAGCTTGGCAATCCCTTTCCATGAAAGTGATTCTCGCCAGTCTCTGCTTAGGGCTACATCAACAGCAAACAAACCATAGAGATAGAACTTGAAACTGCTTTATTGTGCCAAGTTTCAAAGAGCTAGCACAAATGTTGTTTGATTTAGAGTTTCAAATACATGTATCTCTATAGGAGAAAACAGAATGAAACTTCAAAATGTAAACGGTTACTGCAAACGAAGGGTTTAACCTAGAAGAATGAAATTTGGTGAGCCAAGTGGGATTGGTGTACTGATAATTACGTGAAAGTATCATCAATATTGGGTGAAAAAGTGTTTGCTGAAATTTCAGGCAACTCGTAGTTTTTTGGAAGCTTGGCAACCCCTTTCCATGAAAGTGATTTTTGCCATTCTCTGTTTAGGGCTACATCAACAGCAAACAAACCATAGAGATAGAACTGGAAACTGCTATATTGTGCCAATTTTCAAAGAGCTAGCACAAACCGTATTTGATTTAGAGTTCCAAATACATGTATCCGTATAGGAGAAAACAGAGTGAAACCTCAAAATGAAAACGGTTACTGCAAACGAACGGTTTAACCTAGAAGAACGAAATTTGGTGACCCAAGTGGGATTGGTGTACTGATCATTCCCTGAAAGTATCATCAAGATTGGGTGAAAAAGTGTTTGCTGAGATTTCAGGCAACTCGTAGTTTTTTGGAAGCTTGGCAACCCCGTTCCATGAAAGTGATTCTCGCCCGTAACTGCTTAGGGCTAATTCAACAGCAAAAAAACCATAGAGATAGAACTTGAAACTGCTTTATTGTGTCAAGTTTCAAATAGCTAGCACAAACCGTGTTTGATTTAGAGTTTCAAATACATGTATCCATATAGTAGAAAACAGAGTGAAACCGCAAAATGAAAACGGTTACTGCAAACGAACGGTTTAACCTAGAAGAACGAAATTTAGTGAGCCCAGTGGAATCGGTGTACTGATCATTACCTGAAAGTATCATCAGGATTGGGTGAAAAAGTGTTTGCTGAGATTTCAGGCAACTCGTAGTTTTTTGGAAGCTTGGCAACCCCTTTCCATGAAAGTGATTCTCGCCAGTCTCTGCTTAGGGCTACATCAACAGCAAACAAACCATACAAATAGAACTTGAAACTGCTTTATTGTGCCAAGTTTCAAAGACCTAGCACAAACCGTGTTTGATTTAGAGTTCCAAATACATGTATCTGTATAGGAGAAAACAGAGTGAAACCTCAAAATGAAAACGGTTACTGCAAACGAATGGTTTAACTTAGAAGAACGAAATTTGGTGAGCCAAGTGAAATTGGTGTACTGATCATTCCCTGAGTGTATCATGAAGATTGGGTGAAAAAGTGTTTGCTGAGATTTCAGGCAACCTGAAGTTTTTTGGAAGCTTGGCAACCCCTTCCCAAGAATGGGATTCTCGCCAGTCTCTGCTTAGGGCTACATGAACAGCAAACAAACCATTGAGATGGAACTTGAAACTGCTTCATTGTGCCAAGTTCTAAAGACCTGGCACAAACCAAATTTGATTTAGAGTTCCAAATACATGTATCCATATAGGAGAAAACAGAGTGAAACCTCAAAATGAAAACGGTTACTGCAAACGAACGGTTTAACTTAGAATAACGAAATTTGGTGAGCCAAGTGGGATATGTGTACTGATCATTTCCTGAAAATATCATCATGATTGGGTCAAAAAGTGTTTGTTGAGATTTCAGGCAACTCGTAATTTTTTGGAAGCTTCGCAAGCCCTTTCCATGAAAGTGATTCTCGCCAGTAACTGCTTAGGGCTACATCAACAGCATACAAACCATAGAGATAGTACTTGAAACTGCTTTATTGTGCCAAGTTTCAAAGAGCTAGCACAAACCGTGTTTGATTTAGAGTTCCAAATACATGTATCCGTATAGGACAAAACAGAGTGAAACCTCAAAATGAAAACGGTTACTGCAAACGAACGGTTTAACCTAGAAGAACGAATTTTGGTGAGCCAAGTGGAATTGGTGTACTGATCATTCCCTGAAAATATCATCAAGATTGGGTGAAAAAGTGTTTGCTGAGATTTCAGGCAACTCGTAGTTTTTTGAAAGCTTGGCAACCTCTTCCCATGAAAGTGATTTTCGCCAGTCTCTGCTTAGGGCTACATCAACAGCAAACAAACAATAGAGATAGAACTTGAAAGTGCTTTATTGTGCCAAGTTTCAAAGACCTAGCACAAACCGTGTTTGATTTAGAGTTCCAAATACATGCATCCGTATAGGAGAAAACAGAGTGAAACCTCAAAATGAAAACGGTTACTGCAAACGAACGGTTTAACCTAGAAGAACGAAATTTGGTGAGCCAAGTGGGATTGGTGTACTGATCATTCCGTGAAAGTATCATCAAGATTGGGTGAAAAAGTGTTTGCTGAGATTTCAGGCAACTCGTAGTTTTTTGGAAGCTTGGCAACCCCTTTCCATGAAAGTGATTCTCGCCAGTCTCTGCTTAGGGCTACATCAACAGCAAACAAACCATAGAGATAGAACTTGAAACTGCTTTATTGTGCCAAGTTTCAATGAGCTAGCACAAATGTTGTTTGATTTAGACTTTCAAATACATGTATCTCTATCGGAGAAAACAGAGTGAAACTTCAAAATATAAACGGTTACTGCAAACGAAGGGTTTAACCTAGAAGAATGAAATTTGGTGAGCCAAGTGGGATTGGTGTAGTGATCATTCCATGAAACTATCATCAATATTGGGTGAAAAAGTGTATGCTGAGATTTCAGGCAACTCGTAGTTTATAAAAACTTTGCAACCCCTTTTCAAGAAACTGATTGTCGCCAGGCTCTGCTTAGGGCTACATCAACAGCAAACAAACAATACAGATAGAACTTAAACTGCTTTATTGTGTCAAGTTTCAAAGAGCTAGCAAACACCGTGTTTGATTTAGAGTTCCAAATACATGTATTTGTATAGGAGAAAACAGAGTGAAACCTCAAAATGAAAACGGTTACTGCAAACGAACGGTTTAACCTAGAAAAACGAAATTTGATGAGCCAAGTAAGATTGGTGTACTGATAATTACCTGAAAGTATCATCAAGATTGGGTCAAAAAGTGTTTGCTGAAATTTCAGGCAACTCGTAGTTTTTTGGAAGCTTGGCAACCCCTTTCCATGAAAGTGATTCTTGCCATTCTCTGCTTAGGGCTACATCAACAGCAAACAAACCATAGAGATAGAAATTGAAACTGCTATATTGTGCCAAGTTTCAAAGAGCTAGCACAAACCGCATTTGATTTAGAGTTCCAAATACATGTATCCGTATAGGAGTAAACAGAGTGAAACCTCAAAATGAAAACGGTTACTGCAAACGAACGGTTTAACCTAGAAGAACGAAATTTGGTGACCCAAGTGGGATTGGTGTACTGATCATTCCCTGAAAGTATCATCAAGATTGGGTCAAAAAGTGTTTTCTGAAATTTCTGGCAACTCGTAGTTTTTTGGAAGCTTGGCAACCCCGTTCCATGAAAGTGATACTCGCCCGTAACTGCTTAGGGATATATCAACAGCAAACAAACCATAGAGATAGAACATGAAACTGCTTTATTTTGTCAAGTTTCAAAGAGCTATCACAAACCGTGTTTGATTTAGAGTTCCAAATACATGTAGTCGTATAGGAGAAAACAGAGTGAAACCTCAATATGAAAACGGTTACTGCAAACGAACGGTTTAACCTAGATGAACGAAATTTAGTGAGCCAAGTGGGATCGGTGTACTGATCATTACCTGAAAGTATTATCTGGATTGGGTGAAAAAGTGTTTGCGAGATTTCAGGCAACTCGTAGTGTTTTGGAAGCTTGGCAACCCCTTTCCATGAAAGTGATTCTCGCCAGTCTCTGCTTAGGACTACATAAACAGCAAAAAAACCATAGAGATAGAACTTTAAACTGCTTTATTGTGAAAAGTTTCAAAGAACTAGCACAAACCGTGTTTGATTTAGAGTTCCAAATACATGTATTTGTATAGGAGAAAACAGAGTGAAACCTCAAAATGAAAACGGTTACTGCAAACGAACGGTTTAACTTAGAAGAACGAAATTTGGTGAGCCAAGTGAAATTGGTGTACTGATCATTCCCTGAAAGTATCATGAAGATTGGGTGAAAAAGTGTTTGCTGAGATTTCAGGCAACTCGAAGTTTTTTGGAAGCTTGGCAACCCCTTCCCATGAATGGGATTCTCGCCAGTCTCTGCTTAGGGCTACATGAACAGCAAACAAACCATTGAGATAGAACTTGAAACTGCTTTATTGTGCCAAGTTCTAAAGACCTGGCACAAACCGTGTTTGATTTAGAGTTCCAAATACATGTATCCATATAGGAGAATACAGAGTGAAACCTCAAAATGAAAACGGTTACTGCAAACGAACGGTTTAACTTAGAATAACGAAATTTGGTAAGCCAAGTGAGATTTGTGTACTGATCATTTCCTGAAAATATCATCATGATTGGGTGAAAAAGTGTTTGCTGAGATTTCAGGAAACTCGTAATTTTTTGGAAGCTTTGCAAGCCCTTTCCATGAAAGTGATTCTCGCCAGTAACTGCTTAGGGCTACATCAACAGCAAACAAACCATAGAGATAGTACTTGAAACTGCTTTATTGTGCCAAGTTTCAAAGAGCTAGCACAAACCGTGTTTGATTTAGAGTTCCAAATACATGTATCCGTATAGGACAAAACAGAGTGAAACCAAAAAATGAAAACGGTTACTGCAAACGAACGGTTTAACTTAGAAGAACGAAATTTGGTGAGCCAAGTGAAATTGGTATACTGATCATTCCCTGAAAGTGTCATGAAGATTGGGTGAAAAAGTGTTTGCTGAGATTTCAGGCAACTCGTAGTTTTTTGGAAGCTTGGCAACCTTTTCCCATGAATGGGATTCTCGCCAGTCTCTGCTTAGGGCTACATGAACAGCAAACAAACCATTGAGATAGAACTTGGAACTGCTTTATTGTGCCAAGTTCTAAAGACCTGGCACAAACCGTGTTTGATTTAGAGTTCCAAATACATGTATCCATATAGGAGAAAACAGAGTGAAACCTCAAAATGAAAACGGTTACTGCAAACGAACGGTTTAACTTAGAATAACGAAATTTGGTGAGCCAAGTGGGATTTGTGTACTGATCATTTCCTGAAAATATCATCATGATTGGGTGAAAAAGTGTTTGCTGAGATTTCAGGCAAGTCGTAATTTTTGGGAAGCTTCGCAAGCCCTTTCCATGAACGTGATTCTCGCCAGTAACTGCTTAAGGCTACATCAACAGCAAACAAACCATAAAGATAGTACTTCAAACTGCTTTATTGTGCCAAGTTTCAAAGAGCTAGCACAAACCGTGTTTGATTTAGAGTTCCAAATACATGTATCCGTATAGGTGAGCCAAGTGGGATTTGTGTACTGATCATTTCCTGAAAATATCATCATGATTGGGTGAAAAAGTGTTTGCTTAGATTTCAGGCAACTTGTAATTTTTTGGAAGCTTCGCAAGCCCTTTCCATGAAAGTGATTCTCGCCAGTAACTGCTTAGGGCTACATCAACAGCAAACAAACCATAGAGATAGTACTTGAAACTGCGTTATTGTGCCAAGTTTCAAAGAGCTAGCACAAACCGTGTTTGATTTAGAGTTCCAAATACATGTATCTGTATAGGACAAAACAGAGTGAAACCTCAAAATGAAAACGGTTAATGCAAACGAACGGTTTAACCTACAAAACGAATTTTGGTGAGCCAAGTGGAATTGGTGTACTGATCATTCCCTGAAAATGTCATCAAGATCGGGTGAAAAAGTGTTTGCTGAGATTTCAGGCAACTCGAAGTTTTTTGAAAGCTTGGCAACCCCTTCCCATGAAAGTGATTTTCGCCAGTCTCTGCTTAGGGCTACATCAACAGCAAACAAACAATAGAGATAGAACTTGAAACTGCTTTATTGTGCCAAGTTTCAAAGACCTAGCACAAACCGTGTTTGATTTAGAGTTCCAAATACATGTAGTCGTATAGGAGAAAACAGAGTGAAACCTCAAAATGAAAACGGTTACTGCAATCGAACGGTTTAACCTAGAAGAACGAAATTTGGTGAGCCAAGTAGGATTGGTGTACTGATCATTCCCTGAAAGTATCATCAAGATTGGGTGAAAAAGTGTTTGCTGAGATTTCAGGCAACTCGTATTTTTTTGGAAGCTTGGCAACCCCTTCCCATTAAAGGGATTCTCGCCTGTCTCTGCTTAGGGCTACATCAACAGTAAACAAACAATAGAGATAGAACTTGAAACTGCTTTATTGTGCCAAGTTTCAAAGAGCTAGCACAAATGTTGTTTGATTTAGAGTTTCAAATACATGTATCTATATAGGAGAAAACAGAGTGAAACTTCAAAATGTAAACGGTTACTGCAAACGAAGGGTTTAACCTAGAAGAATGAAATTTGGTGAGCCAAGTGGGATTGGTGTACTGATCATTACCTGAAAGTACCATCAAGATTGGGTGAAAAAGTGTTTGCTGAGATTTCAGGCAACTCGTAGTTTTTGGAAACTTGGCAACCCCTTTCGAAGAAAGTGATTCTCGCCAGTCTCTGCTTAGGGCTACATCAACAGCAAACAAACAATAGAGATAGAACTTAAACTGCTTTATTGTGTCAAGTTTCAAAGAGCTAGCACAAACCGTATTTGATTTAGAGTTCCAAATACATGTATCCGTATAGGAGAAAACAGAGTGAAACCTCAAAATGAAAACGGTTACTGCAAACGAACGGTTTAACCTAGAAGAACGAAATTTGGTGACCCAAGTGGGATTGGTGTACTGATCCTTTCCTGAAAGTATCATCAAGATTGGGTCAAAAAGTGTTTGCTGAGATTTCAGGCAACTCGTAGTTTTTTGGAAGCTTGGCAACCCCGTTCCATGAATGTGATTCTCGCCCGTAACTGCTTAGGGCTACATCAACAGCAAACAAACCATAGAGATAGAACTTGAAACTGCTTTATTGTGTCAAGTTTCAAAGAGCTAGCACAAACCGTGTTTAATTTAGAATTCCAAATACATGTATCCATATAGTAGAAAACAGAGTGAAATCGCAAAATGAAAACGGTTACTGCAAACGAACGGTTTAACTTAGAAGAACGAAATTTAGTGAGCCAAGTGGGATCGGTGTACTGATCATTACCTGAAAGTACCATCAAGATTGGGTGAAAAAGTGTTTGCTGAGATTTCAGGCAACTCGAAGTTTTTTGGAAGCTTGGCAACCCCTTCCCATGAATGGGATTCTCGCCAGTCTCTGCTTAGGGCTACATGAACAGCAAACAAACCATTGAGATAGAACTTGAAACTGCTTTATTGTGCCATGTTCTAAAGACCTAGCACAAACCGTGTTTGATTTAGAGTTCCAAATACATGTATCCGTATAGGACAAAACACAGTGAAACCTCAAAATGAAAAAGGTTACTGGAAACGAACGGTTTAACCTAGAAGAACGAAATTTGGTGAGCCAAGTGGAATTGGTGTACGGATCATTCCCTGAAAGTATCATCAAGATTCGGTGAAAAAGTGTTTGCTGAGATTTCAGGAAACTCGTAGTTTCTTGAAAGCTTGGCAACCCCTTCCCATGAACGGGATTCTCGCCTGTCTCTGCTTAGGGCTACATCAACAGCAAACAAACAATAGAGATAGAACTTAAAACTGCTTTATTGTGCCAAGTTTCAAAGTGCCAGCACAAACCGTGTTTGATTTAGAGTTCCAAATACATGTATCCGTATAGGAGAAAACAGAGTGAAACCTCAAAATGAAAATGGTTACTGCAAACGAACGGTTTAACTTAGAAGAACGAAATTTTTTGAGCCAAGTGGGATTGGTGTACTGATCATTCCCTGACAGTATCATCAAGATTTGGTGAAAAAGTGTTTGCTAAGATTTCAGGCAACCTGTAGTTTTTTGGAAGCTTGGGAACCCCTTTCCATGAAAGTGATTCTCGCCTGTCTCTGCTTAGGGCTACATCAACAGTAAACAAACAATAGAGATAGAACTTGAAACTGCTTTATTGTCCCAAGTTTCAAAGAGCTAGCACAAACCGTGTTTGATTTAGAGTTCCAAATACATGTAACCCTATAGGACAAAACAGAGTGAAACCTCAAAATGAAAACGGTTACTGCAAACGAACGGTTTAACCTAGAAGAACGAAATTTGGTGAGCCAAGTGGGATTGGTGTACGGATCATTCCCTGAAAGTATCATCAAGATTGGGTGAAAAAGTGTATGCTGAGATTTCAGGCAACTCGTAGTTTTTTGGAAGCTTGGCAACCCCTTCCCATGAACGGGATTCTCGCCAGTCTCTGCTTAGTGCTACATCAACAGCAAACAAACAATAGAGATAGAACTTGAAACTGCTTTATTGTGCCAAGTTTCAAAGTGCTAGCACAAACCGTGTTTGATTTAGAGTTCCAAATACATGTATCCGTATAGGAGAAAACAGAGTGAAACCTCAAAATGAAAATGGTTACTGCAAACGAATGGTTTAACTTAGAAGAACGAAATTTGGTGAGCCAAGTGGGATTGGTGTACTGATCATTCCCTGAAAGTATCATCAAGATTGGGTGAAAAGGTGTTTGCTGAGATTTCAGGCAACTCGTAGTTTTTTGGAAGCTTGGCAACCCCTTCCCATGAAAGGGATTCTCGCCTGTCTCTGCTTAGGGCTACATCAACAGTAAACAAACAATAGAGATAGAACTTGAAACTGCTTTATTGTGTCAAGTTTCCAAAAGGTAGCACAAACCGTGTTTGATTTAGAGTTCCAAATACATGTAGTCGTATAGGAGAAAACAGAGTGAAACCTCAATATGAAAACGGTTACTGCAAACAAACGGTTTAACCTAGAAAAACGAAATTTGGTTAGCCAAGTGGGATTGGTGTACTGATCATTCCCTGAAAGTATCATCAAGATTGGGTGAAAAAGTGTTTGCTGAGATTTCAGGCAACTCGAAGTTATTTGGAAGCTTGGCAACCCCTTCCCATGAATGGGATTCTCGCCAGTCTCTGCTTAGGGCTACATGAACAGCAAACAAACCATAGAGATAGAACTTGAAACTGCTTTATTGTGCCAAGTTCTAAAGACCTGGCACAAACCGTGTTTGATTTAGAGTTCCAAATACATGTATCCGTACAGGAGAAAACAGAGTGAAACCTCAAAATGAAAACGGTTATTGCAAACGAAAGGTTTAACCTAGAAGATCGAAATTTGGTGAGCAAAGCAAGATTGGTGTTCTGATCATTCACTGAAAGTATCACTAAGATTGGGTCAAAAAGTGTTTGTTGAGATTTCAGGAAACTCGTAGTTTTTTGGAAGCTTGGCAACCCCTTTCCATGATAGTGATTCTCGCCAGTCTGTGCTTAGGGCTACATCAGCAGATAATAAACCATAGATATAGAAATTGAAAGTGCTTTATTGTGCCAAGTTGCAAAGAGCTAGCACAAACCGAGTTTGATTTAGAGTTCCAAATACATGTATCCGTATAGGAGAAAACAGAGTGAAACCTCAAAATGAAAACGGTTACTGCAAACGAACGGTTTAACCTAGAAGAACGAAATTTGGTGAGCCAAGTGGGATTGGTGTACTGATCATTCCCTGAAAGTATAATCAAGATTGGGTCAACAAGTGTTTGCTGAGATTTCAGGCAACTCGAAGTTTTTTGGAAGCTTGGCAACCCCTTTCCATGAAAGTGATTTTCACCAGTCTCTGCTTAGGGCTACATCAACAGCAAACAAGCCATAGAGATAGAACTTGAAACTGCTTTATTGTGCCAAGTTTCAAAGAGGTAGCACAAACCGTGTTTGATTTAGAGTTCCAAATACATATATCCGTATAGGAGAAAACAGAGTGAAACCTCAAAATGAAAACGGTTACTGCAAACGAACGGTTTAACCTAGAAGAACGAAATTTGGTCTGCCAATTGGGATTGGTGTACTGATCATTAACTGAAAGTATCATCAAGATTGGGTGAAAAAGAGTTTGCTGGGATTTCAGGCAACTCGTAGTTTTTTGGAAGCTTGGCAACCCCTTTCCAAGAAAGTTATTCTCGCCAGTCTCTGCTTAGGGCTACATCAACAGCAAACAAACCATACAGATAGAACTTGAAACTGCTTTATTGTGCCAAGTTTCAAAGAGCTAGCACAAACCGTGTTTGATTTAGAGTTCCAAATACATGTATCCCTATAGGAGAAAACAGAGTGAGACCTCAAAATGAAAAGGGTTACTGCAAACGAACGGTTTAACCTAGAAGAACGAAATTTGGTGAGCCAAGTGGGATTGGTGTACTGATCATTCCCTGAAAGTATCATCAAGATTGGGTGAAAAAGTGTTTGCTGAGATTTCAGGCAACTCGTAGTTTTTTGGAAGCTTGGCAACCCCTTTCCATTAAAGTGATTCTCGCCAGACTCTTCTTAGGGCTACATAAACAGCAAACAAACCATAGAGACAGAACTTGAAACTGATTTGTTGTGTTAAGTTTCAAAGACCTAGCACAAACCGTGTTTGATTTAGAGTTCCAAATACATGTATCCGTATAGGAGAAAACAGAGTGAAACCTCAAAATGAAAACGGTTACTGCAAACGAACGGTTTTACCTAGAAGAACGAAATTTGGTGTGCCAAGTGGGATTGGTGTCCTGATCATTCCCTGAAAGTATCATCAAGATTGGGTTAAAAAGTGTTTGCTGAGATTTCAGGCAACTCGTAGTTTTTTGGAAGCTTGGCAACCCCTTTCCATCAAAGTGATTCTCTCCAGTTACTGCTTAGGGCTACATCAACAGCAAACAAACCATAGAGATAGAACTTTAAACTGCTTTATTTGCCAAGTTTTAAAGAGCTAGCACAAACCGTGTTTGATTTAGAGTACTAAATACATGTATCCATATAGGAGAAAACAGAGTGAAACCTCAAAATGAAAACGGTTACTGCAAACGAAGATTTAACCTAGAAGAACGAAATTTGGAGAGCAAAGTTGGATTGGTGTACTGATCATTCCCTTAAAGTATAATCGATATTGGGTGAAAATGTGTTTGCTGAGATGTCAGGCAACTCGTAATTTTTTGGAAGCTTGGCAACCCCTTTCCATGAAAGTGATTCTCACCAGTCTCTGCTTAGGGCTACATCAACAGCAAACAAACCATACAGATAGAACTTGAAACTGCTTTATTGTGTTAAGTTTCAAAGAGCTAGCTAAAACCATGTTTGATTTAGAGTTCCAAATACATGTATTCGTATAGGAGAAAACAGAGTGAAACCTCAAAATGAAAACGGTTACTGCAAACAAACGGTTTAACCTAGAAAAACGAAATTTGGTGAGCCAAGTGGGATTGGTGTACTGATAATTCCCTGAAAGTATCATCAAGATTGGGTGAAAAAGTGTTTGCTGAGATTTAAAGCAACTCGTAGTTTTTAGGAAGCTTGGCAACCCTTTTCCATGAAAGTGATTTTCACCAGTCTCTGCTTAGGGCTACATCAACAGCAAACAAACCAAACAGATAGAACTTGAAACTGCTTTATTGTGCCAAGTTTCAAAAAGCTAGCACAAACCGTGTTTGATTTAGAGTTCCAAATACATGTATCCCTATAGGAGAAAACAGAGTGAAACCTCAAAATGAAAACGGTTGCTGCAAACGAACGGTTTGACCTAGAAGAACAAAATTTGGTGAGCCAAGTGGGATTGGTGTTCTGATCATTCCCTGAATGTATCATCAAGACTGGGTGAAAAAGTGTTTGCTGGGATTTCAGGCAACTCGTAGTTTTTTGGAAGCTTGGCAACCCTTTTCCATCAAAGTGATTCTCGCCAGTCTCTTCTTAGGGCTACATCAACAGCAAACAAACCATACAGATAGAACTTGAAACTGCTTTATTGTGCCAAGATTCAAAGAGCTAGCTCAAACCGTTTTTGATTTAGAGTTCCAAATACATGTATTTGTGTAAGAGAAAACAGAGTGAAACCTCAAAATGAAAACGGTTACTGCAAACGAACGGTTTAACCTAGAAGAAAGAAATTTGGTGAGCCAAGTAGGATTGGTGTACTGATCATTCCCTGAAAGTATCATCAAGATTGGGTGATAAAGTGTGTGCTGAGATTTCAGGCAACTCGTAGTTTTTTGGAATCTAGGCAACCCCTTTCCATTAAAGTGATTTTCACCAGTCTCTGCTTAGGGCTACATCAACAGCAAACAAACCATACAGATAGAACGTGAAACTGCTTTATTGTGCCAAGTTTCAAAGAGCTAGCACAAACCGTGTTTGATTTAGAGTTTCAAATACAAGTATCCTATAGGAGAAAACAGAGTGAAATCTCAAAATGAAAACGGTTACTGGAAACAAACGGTTTAACCTAGAAGAACGAAATTTGGTGAGCCAAGTGAGATTGGTGTACTAATTATGCCCTGAAAGTATCATCAAGATTGGGTGAAAAAGTGTTTGCTAAGATTTCAGGCAACACGTAGTTTTTTGGAAGCTTGGCAACCCCTTTCCCTGAAAGTGATTCTAGCAAGTCTCTGCTTAGGGCTACATCAAGAGCAAACTAACCATAGAGATAGAACTTGAAACTGCATTATTGTGGCAAGTTTCAAAGAGTTAGCACCCACCGTGTTTGATTTAGAGTTCCAAATACATGTATCCGTATAGGAGAAAACAGAGTGAAACTTCAAAATTAAAACGGTTACTGCAAACGAACGGTTTCACCTAGAAGAACGAAATTTGGTGAGCCAAGTGGGATTGGTGTACTGATCGTTCCGGGAAAGTATCATCAAGATTAGGTGAAAAAGTGTTTGCTGAGATTTCAGGAAACTCTTAGGTTTTTGGTAGCTTGGAAACCCCTTTTAGTGAAAGTGATTCTCACCAGTCTCTGCCTAGGGCTACATCAACAGCAATCAAACCATAGAGATAGAACTTAAAACTGCTTTATTGTGCCATGTTTCAAAGAGCTAGCACAAACCGTGTTTGATTTAGAGTTCCAAATACATGTATCCCTATAGGAGAAAACAGAGTGAAACCTCAAAATGAAAACGGTTATTGCAAAAAAACGGTTTAACCTAGAAGAACAAAATTTGGTGAGCCAAGTGGGATTGGTTTACTGATCATTCCCTTAAAGTATCATCCAGATTGGGTGAAAATATGTTTGATGAGATTTCAGGCAACTCGTAGTGTTTTGGAAGCTTGGCAACCCCTTTCTATGAAAGTGATTCTCGCTAGTCTCTGCTTAGGGCTACATAAACAGCAAACAAACCATACAGATAGAACTTGAAACTGCTTTAATGTGTCAAGTTTCAAAGAGCTAGCTCAAACCGTGTTTGATTTAGAGTTCCAAATACATGTATCCTTATAGGAGAAAACAGAGTGAAACCTCAAAATGAAAACGGTTACTGCAAACGAACGGTTTAACCTAGAAGAACGAAATTCGGTGAGCCAAGTGTGATTTGTGTACTGATAATTCCCTGAAAGTATCATCAAGATTGAGTGAAAAAGTGTTTGCTGAGATTTCAGGCAACTCATAGGTTTTTGGGAGCTTGGAAACCACTTTCCATGAAAGTGATTCTCGCCAGTCTCTGCTTAGGGCTACATAAACAGCAAACAAACCATACAGACAGAACTTAAAACTGCTTTATTGTGCCAAGTTTCAAAGAGCTAGCACAAACCGTGTTTGATTTAGAGATCCAAATACATGTATCCATATGGGAGAAAACAGAGTGAAACCTCAAAATGAAAACGGTTACTGCAAACGAACGGTTTAACCTAAAAGAACGAAATTTGGTGAGCCAAGTGGGATTGGTGTACTGATCATTCCCTGAAAGTATCATTAAGATTGGGATCAAAAGTGTTTGCTGAGATTTCAGGGAACTCATAGTTTTTTTGGAAGCTTTGCAACCCTTTTCTATGAAAGTGATTCTCGCCAGCCTCTGCTTAGGGCTACCTCAAGAGCAAACAAACCATACAGATTGAACTTGAAACTGCTTTATTGTGCCAAGTTTCAAAAAGCTAGCAGAAACCGTGTTTGATTTAGAGTTCCAAATACATGCATCCGTATAAGAGAAAACAGAGTGAAACCTCAAAATGAACACGGTTACTGCAAACGAAAGGTTTAACTTAGAAGAACTAAATTTGGTGAGCCAAGTGGGATTGGTGTACTCATCATTTTTTGAAAGTATCATCAAGATTGAGGGAAAAAGTGTTTGCTGAGATTTCAGGGAACTCATAGGTTTTTGGGAGCTTGGCAACGCCTTTCCATGAAATTGATTCTCGCCAGTCTCTGCTTAGGGCTACATCAACAACAAACAAACCATACAGACAGAACTTGAAACTGCTTCAGTGTGCCAACTTTCAAAGAGCTAACACAAACCGTGTTTAATTTATAGTTCCAAATTCATGTATCCCTATAGGAGAAAACAGAGTGAAACCTCAAAATGAAAACGGTTACTGCAAACGACGATGTTACCTTGAAAAACAAAATTTGGTGAGCCAAGTGGGATTGGTGTACTGATCATTCCCTTAAAGTGTCATCGAGATTGGGTGAAAATGTGTCTGCTGAGATTTCAGAAAACTCGTAGTTTTTTGGAAGCTTGGCAACCCCTTTCCATGAAAGTGATTCTCGCCAGTCTCTGCTTAGGGCTACATAAACAGCAAACAAACCATACAGATAGAACTTGAAACTGCTTTATTGTGCCAAGTATCAAAGACCTAGCTAAAACCATGTTTGATTTAGAGTTCCAAATACATGTATCCGTATAGGAGAAAACAGAGTGAAACCTCAAAATGAAAACGGTTACTGAAAACAAACGGTTTAACCTAAAAGAACGAAATTTGGTGAGCCAAGTGGGATTGGTGTACTAATCATTCCCAGAAAGTATCATTAAGATTGGGTGAAAATGTGTTTGCTGAGATTTCAGGCAACTCGTAGTTTTTTGGAAGCTTGGCAACCCCTTTCCATTAAAGTGATTTTCACCAGTCTCTGCTAAGGGCTACATCAACAGTAAACAAACCATAGAGACAGAACTTTAAACTGCTTTATTGTTCCAGAGTTTCAAAAAGCTAGCAGAAACCATGTTTAATTTAGAGTTCCAAATACATGTATCCGTATAGGAGGAAACAGAGTGAAACCTCAAAATGAAAACAGTTACTGCAAAAAAACGGTTTAACCTAGAAGAACAAAATTTGGTGAGCCAAGTGGCATTTGTTTACTGATCATTCCCTTAAAGTATCATAGAGATTGGGTGAAAATATGTTTGATGAGATTTCAGGCAACTCGTAGTTTTTTGGAAGCTTGGCAACCCCTTTCTATGAAAGTGATTCTCGCTAGTCTCTCCTTAGGGCTACATAAACAGCAAACAAACCATACAGATAGAACTTGAAACTGCTTTAATGTGCCCAGTTTCAAAGAGCTAGCTCAAACCGTGTTTGATTTAGAGTTCCAAATACATGTATCCGTATAGGAGAAAACAGAGTGAAACCTCAAAATGAAAACGGTTACTGCAAACGAACGGTTTAACCTAGAAGAACGAAATTTGGTGAGCCAAGTGGGATTGTTGTACTGATCATTCCCTGAAAGTATCATCAAGATTGGGTGAAAATGTGTTTGCTTAGATTTCAGGCAACTCGTAGTTGTTTGGAAGCTTGGCAACCCCTTTCCATGAAAGTGATTGTCGCCAGTCTCTGCTTAGGGCTACATCAACAGCAAACAAACCATACAGATAGAACTTAAACTGCTTTATTGTGCCATGTTTCAAGGAGCTAGCAAAAACCGTGTTTGATTTAGAGTTCCAAATACATGTATCCGTATAGGAGAATACAGAGAGAAACCACAAAATAAAAACGGTTATTGCAAACGAACGGTTTAACCTAGAAGAAAGAAATTTGGTGAGCCAAGTGGGATTGGTGTACTGATCATTCCCTGAAAGTAGTATCAAGATTGGGTGAAAATGTGTCTGCTTAGATTTCAGGCAACTCGTAGTTTTTTGGGAGCTTGGGAACCCCTTTCCATGAAAGTGATTTTCAGCAGTCTCTGCTTAGGGCTACATCAACAGCAAACAAACCATACAGATAGAACTTGAAACTGCTTTATCGTGCCAAGTTTCAAAGAGCTAGCTAAAACCCTGTTTGATTTAGAGTTCCAAATACATGTATCCGTATAGGAGAAAACAGAGTGAAACCTCAAAATGAAAACGGTTACTGCAAACGAACGGTTTAACCTAGAAAAACGAAATTTGGTGAGCCAAGTGGGATTGTTTTACTGATGATTCCCTGAAAGTATTATCAAGATTGGGTGAAAATGTGTCTCCTAAGATTTCAGGCAACTCGTAGTTTTTCGGAAGCTTTGCAACACATTTAAATTAAAGTGATTCTCTCCAGTCTCTGCTTAGGGCTACATCAAAAGCAAACAAACCATACAGATGGAACTTGAAACTGCTTTATTGTGACAAGTTTCAAAGACCTAGCTAAAACCATGTTTTATTTCGAGTTCCAAATACATGTATCCGTATAGGAGAAAACAGAGTGAAACCTCAAAATGAAAACGGTTACTGCAAACAAACGGTTTAACCTAAAAGTACGAAATGTGGTGAGCCAAGTGGGATTGGTGTACTGATCATTCCCAGAAAGTATCATTAAGATTGGGTGAAAATGTGTTTGCTGAGATTTCAGGCAACTCGTAGTTTTTTGGAAGCTTGGCAACCCCTTTCCATTAAAGTGATTTTTACCAGTGTCTGCTTAGGGCTACATCAACAGCAAACAAACCATAGAGACAGAACTTTAAACTGCTTTATTGTTCCAGAGTTTCAAAAAGCTAGCACAAACCGTGTTTAATTTAGAGTTCTAAATACATGTATCCGTATAGGAGAAAACAGAGTGAAACCTCAAAATGAAAACGGTTGCTGCAAACGAACGGTTTGACCTAGAAGAACAAAATTTGGTGAGCCAAGTGGGATTGGTTTACTGATCATTCCCTTAAAGTATCATCGAGATTGGGTGAAAATATGTTTGATGAGATTTCAGGCAACTCGTAATTTTTTGGAAGCTTGGCAACCCCTTTCTATGAAAGTGATTCTCGCTAGTCTCTGTTTAGGGCTACATCAACAGCAAACAAACCATACAGATAGAACTTGAAACTGCTTTAATGTGCCAAGTTTCAAAGAGCTAGCTCAAACCGTGTTTGATTTAGAGTTCCAAATACATGTATCCGTATAGGAGAAAACAGAGTGAAACCTCAAAATGAAAACGGTTACTGCAAACGAACGGTTTAACCTAGAAGAACGAAATTTGGTGAGCCAAGTGGGATTTGTGTACTGATAATTCCCTGAAAGTATCATCAAGATTGAGTGAAAAAGTGTTTGCTGAGATTTCAGGCAACTCGTAGGTTTTTGGGAGCTTGGAAACCACTTTCCATGAAAGTGATTCTCGCCAGTCTCTGCTTAGGGCTACATAAACAGCAAACAAACCATACAGACAGAACTTGAAACTGCTTTATTGTGCCAAGTTTCAAAAAGCTAGCAGAAACCGTGTTTGATTTAGAGTTCCAAATACATGTATCCCTATAGGAGAAAACAGAGTGAAACCTCAAAATGAACACGGTTACTGCAAACGAAAGGTTTAACTTAGAAGAACGAAATTTGGTGAGCCAAGTGGGATTGGTGTACTCATCATTTTTTGAAAGTATCATCAAGATTGAGGGAAAAAGTGTTTGCTGAGATTTCAGGCAACTCGTAGGTTTTTGGGAGCTTGGCAACGCCTTTCCATGAAAGTGATTCTCGCCAGTCTCTGCTTAGGGCTATATCAACAGCAAACAAACCATACAAACAGAACTTGAAACTGTTTCAGTGTGCCAACTTTCAAAGAGCTAGCACAAACCGTGTTTAATTTATAGTTCCAAATTCATGTATCCCTATAGGAGAAAACAGAGTGAAACCTCAAAATGAAAACGGTTACTGCAAACGACGATTTTACCTAAAAAAACAAAATTTGGTGAGCCAAGTGGGATTGGTGTACTGATCATTCCCTTAAAGTATCATCGAGATTGGGTTAAAATGTGTTTGCTGAGATTTCAGGCAACTCGTAGTTTTTTCGAAGCTTGGCAATTCCTTTTCATGAAAGTGATTCTCGCTAGTCTCTGCTTAGGGCTACATCAACAGCAAACAAACCATAGAGATAGAACTTGAAACTGCTTTACTGTGCCAAGTTTCAAAGAGATAGCTAAAACCGTGTTTGATTTAGAGTTCCAAATACATGTATCCGTATAGGAGAAAACAGAGTGAAACCTCAAAATGAAAACGGTTACTGCAAACGAACGGTTAAACCTAGAAGAACGAAATTTGGTGAGCCAAGTGGGATTGGTGTACTGATCATTCCCTGAAAGTATCATCACGATTGGGTGATAAAGTGTTTGCTGAGATTTCAGGCAACTCGTAGTTTTTTGGAAGCTTGGCAACCCTTTTCCATGAGAGTGATTTTCACCATTCTCTGCTTAGGGGTAAATCAACAGCAAACAAACCATACAGATAGAACTTGAAACTGCTTTATTGTGTCAAGTTTCAAGGAGCTAGCACGAACCGTGTTTGATTTAGAGTTCCAAATACATGTATCCCTATAGGAGAAAACAGAGTGAAACCTCAAAATGAAAACGGTTACTGCAAACGACGATTTAACCTAGAAGAACGAAATTTGGTGAGCAAAGTTGGATTGGTGTACTGATCATTCCCTTAAAGTATAATCGATATTGGGTGAAAATGTGTTTGCTGAGATTTCAGGCAACTCGTAGTTTTTTGGAAGCTTGGCAACCCATTTCCATGAAAGTGATTCTCGCCAGTCTCTGCTTAGGGCTACATAAACAGCAAACAAACCATACAGATAGAACTTGAAACTGCTTTATTGTGACAAGTTTCAAAGACCTAGCTAAAACCATGTTTGATTTAGAGTTCCAAATACATGTATCCGTATAGGAGAAAACAGAGTGAAACCTCAAAATGAAAACGGTTACTGCAAACAAACGGTTTAACCTAAAAGAACGAAATTTGGTGAGCCAAGTGGGATTGGTGTACTGATCATTCCCAGAAAGAATCATCAAGATTGGGTGAAAATGTGTTTGCTGAGATTTCAGGAAACTCGTAGTTTTTTGGAAGCTTGGCAACCCCTTTCCATTAAAGTATTTTTCACCAGTCTCTGCTTAGGGCTACATCAACAGCAAAAAAACTATAGAGGCAGAACTTTAAACTGCTTTATTGTTCCAGAGTTTCAAAAAGCTAGCACAAACCGTGTTTAATTTAGAGTTCCAAATACATGATTCCGTATAGGAGAAAACAGAGTGAAACCTCAAAATGAAAACGGTTACTGCAAAAAAACAGTTTAACCTAGAAGAACAAAATTTGGTGAGCCAAGTGGGATTGGTGTACTGATCATTCCCTGAAAGTATCATCAAGATTGGGTGAAAAAGTGTTTGCTGAGATTTAAGGACACTCGTAGTTTTTAGGAAGCTTGGCAACCCTTTTCCATGAAAGTGATTTTTACCAGTCACTGCTTAGGGCTACATCAAGAGCAAACAAACCAAACAGATAGAACTTGAAACTGCTTTATTGTGCCAAGTTTCAAAGAGCTAGCACAAACCGTGTTTGATTTAGAGTTCCAAATACATGTATCCGTATAGGAGAAAACAGAGTGAAACCTCAAAATGGAAACGTTTACTGCAAAAGAACGGTTTAACCTAGAAGAACGAAATTTGGTGAGCCAAATGGGATTGGTGTACTGATCATTCCCTGAAAGTATCATCAATATTGGGTGAAAAAGTTTTTTCTGAGATTTTAGGCAACTCGTGGTTTTTTGGAATCTTGGCAACCCCTTTCCATGAAAGTGATGCTCGCCAGTCTCTTCTTAGGGCTACATCAACAGCAAACAAACCATAGAGATACAACTTAAAACTGTTTTATTGTGCCATGTTTCAAAGAGCTAGCACAAACCGTGTTTGATTTAGAGTTCCAAATACATGTATCTGTATAGGATAAAACAGAGTGAAACCTTATAATGAAAACGGTTACTGCAAACGAACTGTTTAACCTATAAAAACGAAAATTGGTGAGCCAAGTGGGATTAGAGTACTGATCATTCCCTGAAAGTATCATCAAGATTGGGTGAAAAAGTGTTTGCTGAGATTTCAGGCAACTCGTAGTTTTTTGGAAGCTTGGCAACCCCTTTCAATAAAAGTGATTCTCGACAGTCTCTGCTTAGGGCTACATCAACACCAAACAAACCATACAGACAGAACTTAAAACTGCTTTATTGTGCCAAGTTTCAAAGAGCTAGCACAAACCGTGTTTGATTTAGAGTTCCAAATACATGTATCTATATAGGAGAAAAAAGAGGGAAACCTCAAAATGAAAACGGTTACTGTAAACGAACGGTTTAACCTAGAAAAACGAAATTTGGTGAGCCAAGTGGGATTGTTTTACTGATTATTTCCTGAAAGTATCATCAATATTGGGTGAAAAAGTGTTTGCTGAGATTTAAGGCAACTCGTAGTTTTTAGGAAGCTTGGCAACCCTTTTCCATGAAAGTGATTTTCACCAGTCTCTGCTTAGGGCTACATCAACAGCAAACAAACCAAACAGATAGAACTTGAAACTGCTTTATTGTGCCAAGTTTCAAAAAGCTAGCACAAACCGTGTTTGATTTAGAGTTCCAAATACATGTATCCCTATAGGAGAAAACAGAGTGAAACCTCAAAATGAAAACGGTTACTGCAAAAGAACGGTTTAACCTAGAAGAACGAAATTTGTTGAGCCAAATGGGATTGGTGTACTTATCATTCCCTGAAAGTATCATCAAGATTGGGTGAAAAAGTGTTTGCTGAGCTTTCAGGAAACTCGTGGTTTTTTGGAAGCTTGGCAACCCATTTCCATGAAAGTGATTCTCGCCAGTCTCTGCTTAGGGCTACATCAACAGCAAACAAACCATACAGATAGAACGTGAAACTGCTTTATTGTGCAAAGTTTCAAAGAGCTAGCACAAACCGTGTTTGATTTAGAGTTCGAAATACATGTATCCGTATAGGAGAAAAGAGAGTGAAACCTCAAAATGAAAACGGTTACTGCAAACAAACGGTTTAACCTAGAAGAACGAAATTTGGTGAGCCAAGTGGGTTTGGTGTACTGATCATTCCCTGAAAGTATCATCAAGATTGGGTGAAAAAGTGTTTGCTGAGATTTCAGGCAACTCATAGTTTTTTGGAAGCTTGGCAACCTCTTTCCATGAACGTGATTCTCGCCAGTCTCTGCTTAGGGCTACATCAACAGCAAACAAACCATACAGATAGAACTTGAAACTGCTTTATTGTGCCAATTTTCAAAGAGCTAGCACAAACCGTGTTTAATTTAGAGTTCCAAATACATGTATCCATATAGGAAAAAACAGAGTGAAACCTCAAAATGAAAACGGTTACTGCAAACGATGATTTAACCTAGAGGAACGAAATTTGGAGAGCAAACTTGGATTGGTGTACTGATCATTCCCTTAAAGTATAATCGATATTGGGTGAAAATGTGTTTGCTGAGATTTCAGGCAACTCGTGGTTTTTTGGAAGCTTGGCAACCCCTTTTCATGAAAGTGATTCTCACCAGTCTCTGCTTAGGGCTACATCAACAGCAAACAAGCCATAGAGATAGAACTTGAAACTGCTTTATTGTGCCATGTTTCAAAGAGCTAGCACAAACCGTGTTTGATTTCGAGTTCCAAACACATGTATCTGTATAGGAGAAAACAGAGTGAAACCTCAAAATGAAAACGGTTACTGCAAACGACGATTTAACCTAGAAGAACGAAATTTGGTGCGCAAACTTGGATTGGTGTACTGATCATTCCCTTAAAGTATAATCGATATTGGGTGAAAATGTGTCTGCTGAGATTTCAGAAAACTCGTAGTTTTTTGGAAGCTTGGCAACCCCTTTCCATGAAAGTGATTCTCGCCAGTCTCTGCTTAGGGCTACATCAACAGCAAACAAACCATACAGATAGAACTTGAAACCGCTTTATTGTGCCAAGTTTCAAAGAGCTAGCACAAACCGTGTTTGATTTAGAGTTCCAAATACATGTATCCCTATAGGAGAAAACAGCGAGAAACATCAAAATGAAAACGGTTATTGCAAACGAACGGTTTAACCTAGAAGAACGAAATTTGCTGAACAAAGTGGGATTGGTGTACTGATCATTCCCTGAAAGTATCATCAAGATTGGGTGAAAATGTGTTTGCTGACATTTCAGGAAACTCGTAGTTTTTTGGAAGCTTGGCAACCAGTTTCCATGAAAGTGATTCTCGCCAGTCTCTGATTAGGGCTACATCTACAGCAAACAAACCATAGAGATAGAACTTGAAACTGCTTTATTGGGCCAAGTTTCAAAGAGCTAGCACAAATCGTGTTTTATTTCGAGTTCCAAATACATGTATCCGTATAGGAGAAAACAGAGTGAAACCTCAAAATGAAAACGGTTACTGCAAACAAACGGTTTAACCTACAAGAACTAAACTAGGTGAGTCAAGTGGGATTGGTGTACTGATCATCCCCTGAAAGTATCATCAAGATTGGGTGAAAATGTGTTTGCTGAGATTTCAGGTAACTCGTAGTTTTTTGGAAGCTTGGCAACCCGTTTCCATGAAAGTGATTCTCGCCAGTCTCTGCTGAGGGCTACTTCAACAGCAAACAATCCATACATATAGAACTTGAAACTGCTTTATTGTGCCAAGTTTCAAAGATCTAGCACAAACCGTGTTTGATTTAGAGTACATGTATCCGTATAGAAGAAAACAGAGTGAAACCTCAAAATGAAACCGGTTACTGCAAATGAACGGTTTAACCTAGAAAAACAAAATTTGGTGAGCCAAGTTGGATTGGTGTACTGATCATTCCCTGAAAGTATCTTCAAGATTGGGTGAAAAAGTGTTTGCTGAGATTTCAGGCAACTTGTAGTTTTTTGGAAGCTTGGCAACCTCTTTCAATGAAACTGATTCTCGCCAGTTTCTGCTTAGGTCTACATCAACAGCAAACAAACCATAGAGATAGAACTTGAAACTGCTTTATTGTTTGAAGTTTAAAAGAGCTAGCACAAACCGTGTTTGATATAGAGTTCCAAATACATGTATCTGTATAGGAGAAAACAGAGTGAAACCTCAAAATGAAAACGGTTACTGCAAATGAAAGGTTTAAACTAAAAAAACGAAATTTGGTGATCCAAGTTGGATTGGTGCACTGATCATTTTCTGAAAGTATCATCAAGTTTGGGTGAAAAAGTGTTTGCTCAGTTTTAGGCTACTCGTAGTTTTTTGGAAGCTTGGCAACCCCTTTTCATGAAAGTGATTCTCGCCAGTCTCTTCTTAGGGCTACATCAACCGCAAACAAACCATAGAGATAGAACTTGAAACTGCTTTATTGTTCCAAGTTTTAACGGGCTAGCACAAACTGTGTTTGATTTAGAGTTCCAAATACATGTATCCGTATTGGAGAAAACAGAGTGAAACCTCAAAATGAAAACGGTTACTGCAAACGAACGGTTTCACCTAGAATTACGAAATTTGGAGAGCCAAGTGGGATTGGTGTACTGATCATTTCCTGAAAGTATCATCAAGATTGGGTGAAAAAGTGTTTGCTGAGATTTCAGGCAACTCGTAGTTTTTTGGAAGCTTGGCAACCCCTTTAAATGAAAGTGATTCTCACCAGTCTATGCTTAGAACTACATCAACAGCAAACAAATCAAAGAGATAGAACTTGAAACTGCTTTATTGTGCCAAGTTTCAAAGAGCTAGCAAAAACCGTGTTTCATTTAGAGTTCCAAGTACATGTATCAATATAGGAGAAAACAGAGTGAAACCTCAAAATGAAAACGGTTACTGCAAACGAATGGATTAACCTAGAAGAACTAAATTTGGTGAGCCAAGTGGGATTTGTGTACTGATCATTCCCTGAAAGTATCATCAAGATTGGGTGAAAAGTGTTTGCTGAGATTTCAGGAAACTCGTAGTTTTTTGGAAGCTTGGCAACCCCTTTCCATGAAAGTGATTGTCGCCAGTCTCTGCTTAGGGCTACATCAACAGCAAACAAACCATAGAGATAGAACTTGAAACTTCTTTATTGTGCCAAGTTTCTAAGAGCTAGCACAAACCGTGTTTGATTTAGAGTTCCAAATACATGTATCCATAGAGGAGAAAACAGAGTGAAACCTCAAAATGAAAACGGTTACTGCAAAAAAACGATTTAACCTAGAAAAAAGAAATTTGGTGAGCCACATGGGATTTGTGTACTGATCTT